>NC_086445.1:679465910-679728410 GCF_028390025.1 Pseudophryne corroboree | reverse complement strand
TGGCCACACCTGCTAATTATTGAATTCAGGTGTTTCAATGAGACCTGTTGCCACAGGTGTATAAAATCAAGCACCTAGCCATGCAGTCTCCATTTGCAAACATTTGTGATACAAAATGGGTCATTCTGAAGAGCTCAGACTTCAAGCATAGTACTGTGATAAAATGCCACAGTTCATGAAATTTTATCCCTTCTGGATATTCCATGGTCAAAGTGATCTTATTAGAAAGTGTGGCTGAGTTGCTGTTTTGGGGTTAATGACTGTTAAGGCGCATGGTGTGCAAGTCTCCAATGCTTTGCTTATTCCATAGCTGAGAGTTCCAAATTTCCACTGGCCTTTATGTAAGCACCAAAACTGTGCTGCGGGAGCATAACTGAATGGATTTCCATGGCCGAGCAGCTGCACGCAAGCCTCGCATCACCAAGTCCAATGCCAAGCATCGGATGGAGTGGTGTAAAGCACACAGGCACTGGGCTGTGGAAAAGTGTTATGGGTTGATAGTCAATAGGTTGACCATTATGGTCGACATAAGACTTTATTTTTATTTTTTTCTGTTTTTGGTGCAGTTTTGTCCGTACCATGACCAGGCACCCCAATTAGTGCACCGCATTCCCTTGCATGGCTCGCTATGCTGCAGGCAAGGTTACTATTCCCAATCGTAATCCACGTGGGTAGTTAAGTATGAAAAAGTTTGGTTTTTCTTTTGTAACGCTTGCGTCGCCTCCGCCCCCCAACCCCTCCATAACGACTTTGTCAATGTCTACCAATAGTGGTTGACCTATTGACTTACCATCCAGATACCCATGTTCTGTGGGGTGACAAATTATTTTCTGTTTGGCGGATGCTGGGAGAACGTTGCGTGTCTGACTGCATTATGCTAACTGAAGTATGATGGAGGAGGGATAATGGTATGGGGCTGTTTTTCAGGGTTTGGGCTAGGCCCTATATCTCCAGTGAAGGGCAATCTTAATGCTTCAGCATACCAAGACATTTTGAACAATGATATGCTTCCAACTTTGTGGTAACAGTTTGAGGAAAGCCTTTTTCTGTTGCAACATGACTGTGCCCCAGTGCTCAAAGCAAAGACTATAAAGACACGGTTTGAGTTTGGCGTGGAAGACCTTGACTGGCCCGCACAGAGCTCTGACCTCAACCCACCGAGCTTCCAGAACTGGAACGGAGATTGTGTGCCAGCCCTACTCGTCCAACATCAGTGCCTGACCTTATAAATGCTCTACAGAATGAATGAGCACAAATTCCCACAAACACTCCAAAATCTTGGGAAAGCCCTCCAAGAAGAGTAGAAGCTGCTATAGCTGCAAAAGGTAAACCAACTTCATATTCAAGTATTTGTATACAATGTTAGTACAGTCCCTGTTGGTGTAATGGTTAGGCGTCCGAATGCTTTTGTCCATATAGAGGTGTATTCAATAAGTGTCGGAAGCTGCCGTCTTGTCGGAAAGAGTGCAGCCTCTGACAGATTAAGGTCGGCAGGGGTTCTGACCTATTAAATGCCGGGCCATTTTTTCAGAGAAGTCGAATTCCCGACTTGTCGGAAACCACGTGGATTGTCAGATTAGCCGCAGATCCTCGTGTTCCATGGCCAAATCAGACAGGTTTTGGCCCCGGTTCCGACAGTGTAAATACGACTTTTTTTTAAAAGTCGGATTTGCATTGTCGGAGACGGGGGAGCTGGTGCACGTCATGACGGTGACTTGACCAGGGACGGGCGAGTAGTGGATCGGCCGGGTGAGGAAACTGCAGCAGCAGCACAACATGTGACTGGGGATCGGAGCGGGGATGAGTGAATGGAGGACCCGCCCGCCGGACGTCTGCCTCCCCGCCGGAGAGGAAACTGCAGCACTGCATGTGACGGGGGACCAGAGCGGGGACGGGTGAGTAGAGGATCCGCCGGATGTCTGCCTCCCCACCAGAGAGGAAACTGCAGCAGCACGACATGTGACGGAGCAGGGACGGGTGAGTAGAGGACCCGCCTGCCGGACGTCTGCTTCCCCAGCCTCTAGTTGTGAAGAGTTGTCGGGAGCTGCCAAATCAGACAGCCGTATTTGGCCGCTCAATTGAATACTGACCTGTCGGATCTTTTCCATCGGAAAGGATCCTACAGGTATTGAATACACCCCATAGTGTGTGTGTGTATAATATAATCTATTAGTGTACTCGTGCTTAATTAACCCTTGGAGATTGCTCCTTTTATACTTAGTTTGGTGCCAGAGCTGTGCTGATGTGGCGCAGATCACAGGCCGGGCAATCTGCTCGAGAGGTGCCACGTCAGGACCATTCTGACCAGCCTTTTAGAGAAATAGCGAAGCTTTCGATATTACTTTTCATGGATTCTTTTCACAAATTAGCATACAGTCTGCGGAAGTGGGCCATCAAAAGGTCGACATGAGTTTTCACTCCCCCCCCCCCCCCCCCTTTTTTTGGGGACTTTTTCATGCTTGACGATCGATGTGGATTACGATTGGAACAGTAACCTGTGCCGAGTGGAGCGAGGCACCTTGCCCGAAGCAAGCCATGCGAGGGGGACACTGTGCACTAATTGGGGTTCCCCGTCACTTTACGAAGAAAACGACACCAAAAAAGGTCTAAAAACCCATGTTGACCTTTTGACCTGTCGACCTAGTACATGTCGACCTAATGACCATGTCGACCTATTGCCCCTGTTGTCCGAATGCATGTCGACCTAAGTTGAGTCGACCCATACCCCCGTGAACCTGTAAAACGCATGACTAAAATGTATGTATGGCCTTTCATGACTAGCAGGTTTTTTTCAGATGACCACTTTTCAGTGTATCTGTAAGAAAAACTTAATAAATTTTAAGTAAAGATGCGTGGTTTAACACATTTTTCTGAACAGTTTTTGTCTGTTTTCCAGTGCTTGGGAGCAAATGGCCAATTTTCATTTGCTCCCATACATTACATTTTCATTCCAGTCAGCTAGATTAGACAGATGGTCTGCCAGATAATTGTATAGTGTATGCCCATCTTTAGAAGATGATGAATATTCATAAGCATTTAAAAAATTATTTGAACTGGTCGTATAGTGGACAGTGGGACACAGAAAAGTAGTAGGTCTGTTCCTTTCTGCATTTCCATAAACATCAATTTTGAGCAGGTCGCTGTAGTGTTGGACAATAGTCAAAGGTTTTTCTCTTCCAGGCCTGGCCAAACGGTGGCTCTCCGGTAATTGTTAAACTACTTATCCCAGCATCCCCTGCCGTAGTTTTAGCATTCCCTAACATTAAACTGTCAGGGCATGCTGGGACTTGTAGTTTCACAACAGCTAGAGAGCCACAGGTTGGCCAGCCATGTTCTATTCAATACACTGCAAGAGAATATTTTGGTTACTGTTTTTTTTAGTTTTAAAATTCTATAAAATTGTTCTTTAAGCCTTAAACGTACAGAGCTGTCACTGAAGTGCAAGTTTGGCCTCTGAAAGGACCCACAAGTCTCTCTGTTTAGTAACAACTTCCTTTTCTTTCTGATTATCCCCCAGATGTGAACTCTCGCTCAGCCCGTGTCCTTTTTATCTTTGTGGTGCCTGGTCACTTGGTTTTTCTATACACTATTAACTCTATGCAAGGTGGACACACAACTATGACTTTGATCTTCATGGTCTTCTACATGATGGCAGCACTACTTCAGGTTTGTATAACCTAGTGACAATCACGTAATCAGCTTGCAGCTTATGTGGTGATCCCTTTTTCTGGATCGGGTAACGAGACCCAAAATAACTCAACTTTTACTAAGGGGTACTTTATGATTAAATAATCCTTCACAATAAATGCATTAAAATCACTGACTATATTCATGCATCACCCATACAAATTTGATCTTTTCTGTAATACTGTCCCGACCCTTTTGGCTCACTTGAGCATGTCAAAATGTAACTAAAATGGGCCAAAAAGCATTGGGGTTTGTTTGTGTTCTCCTACCATGTGACCATGTGAGTGACTGAATTTTTTGTGTGTGGGTGTACACTTTTAGTCATTGTCTGGTGAACACTAGGTAACTTCTACAGGGCCCATGTCACCATACTGGGAAAAGAGCCCCCTCCTTCAAACAGACTTGGGAGCCCTCCTTCCATCCACGGGAAACTAAATATTTTGTAGTGCTGCTAACCAGAGGATAACTGTTAGAGAAGGTTGTACTACGATTGGCCGGCGCTCAGGATCCTGACCGATGGAATGCCGGCTGCGGGGCAAGCGCAAAAGAGCCCTAAGTGGGCTCGTTGCACTTGCCACGCTGCAGGCACTGTGGCGCGCTAACACACTTTTTATTCTCCCTCCAGGGGTGTCGTGGACACCCCAAGAGGGAGAATAGTTGACGGTATAGCGGCTGTCGGGATCCCGGGGCCGGTATTCTGAGCGCCGGGATCCCGAGAGATGGTATATACAGTTCCTCCCGTTAGAGACTGCTCCCATCTTTTAGATGTAATTTACCCCTACTTGAATGGGCGCAATTTTAGGCTTGATAAAACATGTACGTCTGTTGCACAGACTGGTAATCAACAGACTGTTACTAAGGGGACCCAATATATATATATCATGGACTTTGAATGCCTTTACCAATTAGTGCACCGCATCTCCTTGCATGGCTCGCTTTGCTTGCCATGCTGCGGGTAAAGTGCCTCACTGCGCTCTGTACAGGTTACTGTTCCAAATCGTAGTCTGTGGACAGTGAAGTATGAAAGTTTAAAATTATGAAACAAAAAAAAAGTAAAGTTCTGTCTACCTTTTTTTTTTTTTCATGTGTAGACCTGTCCCATGTCAACCTTTTTCCAGTGACCACCATGTCAATTGAGGTCAACCTATTGACTACCTACTATCTGCATACCGTACAGAATAGATTTGTGAGGACCAAACTTGTTGCAGAGTACTTTATTTGTTTGTTACCAGTTATTTATATAGCGCACACATATTCTGCAGTGCTTTACAGAGAATATTTGACCAATCACATTTGTCCCTGCAACAGTGGGGCTTACAATCTATATTGCCTACCACATGTTCATAACACATTCACGCTAGGGTTAATTTTTGTTGGGTGCCAATTAACCTACCAGTATATTTTTGGATTGTGGTCAGAAACTGGAGTAGCCGAGGAAACCCACTTAAGCATGGGAAGGATATACAAAAGCCACACAGTTGGGGTCATGGTGGGAATCTAACCCATGACCTTGGTGCTGTGAGGCAGTAATGCTAATCATTACCCCATCCGTACTGCCCCTGTGGTGTTTGTGGTCTAAGCTTGTGTTAGACAGAGTGTCCCCAAATCTCCCTTTGGTATTCCTGAACACTCCACAAGAAGAGCATGTCATGCCAAGATTTGGCTGGAGGCAAGGATGAAGAGTCACAAGGTGAGAAGCATTGTGAGGGGACGAACTTTAAATACATACCATTACCCAGGAAACCCAGGTGAAGGGGTGTTGCAGTGTTCTGTTGTTGCCTTAACAGCAACCTTTTCTGTCTACATTCACATTTTTTAGTAAATGTTCATGCTCTTATTGGTTATCTAATAATGTCATTGACTTTGCCATTCTAAAAACTTTCTACATGCTGTTCTGATGAATGTGCCTACTAGACAGAAAAATGTACAGTATATTATTCATTAAATGTCTTAATCAAAGCCAGTTAGCAGTGTTTTCTCTTACGTCCTAGAGGATGCTGGGGACTCCGTAAGGACCATGGGGTATAGACGGGCTCCGCAGGAGATAGGGCACCTAAAAAGAACTTTGACTATGGGTGTGCACTGGCTCCTCCCTCTATGCCCCTCCTCCAGACCTCAGTTAGATCTTGTGCCCAGAGGAGAATGGGTGCACTGCAGAGCTCTCCAGAGTTTTCTGTGGAAATAGAATTTTGTTAGGTTTTTTATTTTCAAGGAGTCCTGTTGGCAACAGGCTCCCTGCATCGTGGGACCGAGGAGAGAGAAGCAGAGCTGGCTTGTCAAGTTGGGCTCTGTTTCTAAGGCTACTGGACACCATTAGCTCCAGAGGGAGTAGGAACACTGGTCTCACCTGGGGTTCGTCCCGGAGCCGCGCCGCCGCCGTCCTCACAGATGCCGAAGATAGAAGCCGGGTGAGTATGAGAAGGCAGAAGACATCATAGGCGGCAGAAGACATCAGATCTTCATGAGGTTACCGGTGCGCGCTATTGCTCCCATTCACACACACAGCAGCACTGAAGGGTGCAGGGCGCTCCGGGGGGCGCCCTGGGCAGCAATAAACCTCACATTTGGGCACTGACAAGGTAGATTAGGCTGCTGGGCAGTAATTCTATGATCCCCCGCCATTTTCTATAAAAAAAAAATCACCGGGACCGAAGCCCACCGTCAGGTGGGCGGAGCTTGATCCCCAGCACTAACCAGCGCCATTTTCTCCACAGAAGCTGCATGAGGAAAACGCTGACTCCCTGGTCTCTCCCCTGCTGAACATTCAGGCTGGAAAAAAGAGGAGGGGGGCATTTTGAGCGCAGTGAGTGGGAATCAGCGCATATATATATCAGCATATATATAATATAATCTGGTCATATTTTTCCAGTGTTATTAAGCGCTGGGTGTGTGCTGGCATACTCTCTCTGTCTCTCCTAAGGGCCTGGTTGGGGTTTTGTCCCCTTATAGGTTAATCCCTGTGTGTGTGGGGGGTGTCGGTACGTGGTGTCGACATGTCCGAAGCGGAAGGCTTTTCCAAGGAGGAGGTGGAGCAAATGAGGGGTGTGTCCCCGTCGGTTGTGCCGACTCCAGATTGGATGGACATGTGGCATATGTTGAATGCAAGTGTGGCATCTTTACATAAAAAGCTTGATAAGGCTGATTTAGGGGGGGCATCAGGGGGTCAATCCTCAGATTGGACCGACTCACAGGGCCCGTCGGGGTCTCAAAAGCGTCCCTTAACACAAGACACTGCTACCGACACGGATTCTGATTCCAGTGTCGACTATGACGAAGTAAAATTGCACCCTAGGGTGACTAAAACCATTCAGTGTATGATTGTGGCAATAAGGGATGTGTTGCAGTTTGTGGATGAACCCTCTGTCCCTGACACAAGGGTACACATGTTTAAGGAAAAGAAACAGATTATTAACTTTCCCACATCTCATGAATTAAATTAATTCTTTGGAAAAGCCCTGACGCGCTTGTCCAAGAAAGTGGCGCTACCGTCTCCTGACACAGCAGCCCTTAAGGACCCTGCAGATCGCAGGCAAGAAACTACTTTAAAGTGTATTTATTCTCATACGGGTGCTTTGCTAAGACCGACAATTGCGTCGGCATGGGTGTGTAGCGCAATTGCAGCTTGGACAGATGAGCTGACAGATCAATTTGATAATATGGATAAGGATGCTATATTCCTAACTCTAGCCCATATTAAAGACGCAGTCTTATTTATGAGGGATGCTCAAAGGGACATTGGATTGCTATCTTCTAGGGCCAATGCCATGTCTGTCTCAGCGAGAAAAGCCTTATGGACTTGCCAATGGACTAGTGATGCGGATTCCAAGAAACATATGGAAATACTACCCTACAAGGGTGATGTATTGTTTGGGGATGGGCTGACGGACCTGGTTTCCACAGCCACAGCAGGTAAATCAAATTTTTTACCTTATATACCCCAACAGCAAAAGAAAGTAACACCCTATCAGATGCAGTCCTTTCGGTCGCACAAGTCCAAAAGAGGTCGGGGATCCTCTTTCCTCGCCAGAGGTAAGGGCAGAGGCAAGAGAGCACCTGCTTCGGCAGGTGCCCAGGAACAAAAGTCCTCCCCGGCTGCTCCAAAACCCACAGCATGACGCTGGGGCTCCCCTGAGGGAGTCCGCACCGGTGGGGGCACGTCTTCGACTTTTCAGTCAGGCCTGGGTCAGTTCGGACCTGAATCCCTGGGTGTTGGAAATAGTTTCCCAGGGTTACAAATTGGAATTCGAGGAGGTGCCCCCGCACCGATTTTTCAAATCGGCCCTACCAGCTTCCACATCGGAAAGGGATATAGTGTTAGCTGCAATTCAAACGCTGTGTATACAGCAAGTGATAATCAAGGTTCCCCTGCACCAGCAGGGAAGAGGTTACTATTCAACCCTATTTGTGGTCCCGAAACCGGACGGTTCGGTCAGACCTATTTTGAATCTGAAATCCCTAAACCTGTACATAAGAACATTCAAATTCAAAATGGAATCTCTCAGAGCGATAATAGCCAACATGGAGAAGGGGGAGTTTATGGTGTCTCTGGACATAAAGGATGCGTACCTTCATGTCCCCATATAGGCCCCCCATCAGGAATACCTGAGATTCGCTGTACAGGATTGTCATTACCAATTTCAGACGTTGCCGTTTGGACTCTCCACGGCCCCGAGGATTTTCACCAAGATAATGGCGGAAATGATGGTGGTCCTGCGCAAACATGGAGTCACAATTATCCCATACTTGGACGATCTCCTGATAAAAGCGAGATCAAGGGAGATATTGCTGAACAGTGTGGCGCTCTCGTTGAGAGTGCTCCAGCAACACGGTTGGATTCTAAATCTGCCGAAGTCACAGTTGATTCCGACAACTCGACGACCGTTCCTAGGTATGATACTGGATACGGAACAAATGAATGTCTTCCTCCCAATAGAGAGAGCCCAAGACATACAGAACATGGTCAGAGACCTGCTAAAACCGAAAAGGGTGTCAGTTCACCAATGCACTCGAGTTCTGGGGAAAATGGTGGCGGCCTACGAGGCCATTTCCTTCGGCAGGTTCCATGCAAGGACTTTTCAATGGGACCTTCTGGACAAGTGGTCCGGGTCCCATCTGCACTGACATCGGAAAATAACTCTGTCCCCAGGGACCAGAGTGTCCCTCCTGTGGTGGTTGCAAAGTGCTCACCTCCTGGAGGGTCGCAGGTTCGGAATTCAGGATTGGATCCTGGTTACCACGGACGCAAGCCTCCGAGGATGGGGAGCGGTCACACAGTGAAATCATTTTCAGGGTCTTTGGTCAGACCAGGAGTCCTGTCTACACATCAATGTGTTGGAACTCAGGGCCATTTACAACGGCCTTCGACAAGCGGAGAGTTTTCTTCGAAACCTACCGGTTCTGATTCAATCAGACAATGTCACAGCAGTGGCTCATGTGAACCGCCAAGGCGGGACAAAAAGCAGAGTCGCGATGGCGGAAGCCACAAGGATCCTTCGCTGGGCGGAAAATCATGTAAGCGCTCTGTCAGCTGTCTTCATTCCAGGAGTGGACAACTGGGAAGCAGACTTCCTCAGCAGACACGATCTCCATCCAGGAGAGTGGCGACTTCATCAAGAAGTCTTTGCAGAAGTAACACGTCTTTGGGGAACTCCTCAAATAGACATGATGGCGTCACGCCTCAACAAAAAACTTCAGAGGTACTGCGCCAGGTCTTGGGACCCTCAGCCAATAGCAGTGGACGCTATGGTAACACAGTAGGTGTTCAAATCGGTCTACGTGTTTCCTCCTCTTCCTCTCATCACAAAAGTGTTGAGGATCATAAGACGAAGAAGAGTACGAACGATACTCGTTGTCCCAGACTGGCCTCGAAGGGCCTGGTACTCGGATCTACAAGAGATGCTCACAGGAGATCCCTGGCCTCTTCCTCTGAGGGAAGACCTGTTGCAGCAGGGGCCCTGTGTATTTCAAGACTTACCGCGGTTACGTTTGACGGCATGGCGGTTAAACGCCGAATCCTAGCGAAAAAGGGGATTCCGGAAGAGGTCATCCCTATGTTAATAAAGGCTAGGAAGGAGGTGACTATAAAACATTATCACCGTATCTGGCGAAAGTATGTGTCTTGGTGTGAGACCAAGAATGCACCTACGGAAGATTTTCATCTGGGTCGTCTTCTCCACTTCCTACAGACAGGAGTGGATATGGTCCTGAAATTAGGCTCTGTTAAGGTACAGATTTCGGCCCTCTCGATTTTCTTTCAGAAGGAATTGGCCTCTCTTCCAGAAGTCCAGACGTTTGTAAAGGGAGTGCTGCACATCCAGCCCCTTTTTGTGCCTCCAGTGGCACCATGGGACCTGAACGTGGTGTTGCAGTTCCTAAAATCACACTGGTTTGAACCGCTTAACAAGGTGGAGTTGAAATTTCTTACCTGCAAGGTGGTCATGTTGTTGGCCTTAGCATCAGCAAGGCGAGTGTCAGAATTGGCGGCTTTGTCACACAAGAGCCCCTACTTGATTTTTCATGTGGATCGAGCTGAATTGAGGACACGTCCGCAATTTTTGCCTAAAGTGGTTTCTTCGTTCCATATGAATCAACCTATTGTGGTGCCTGTGGCTACAAGTGACCTGGAGGATTCCAGATCCCTGGAAGTAGTCGGGGCCTTAAAAATTTATGTAGCCAGGACGGCTAGAATTAGGAAAACAGAGGCTCTGTTTGTCCTGTATGCGGCCAATAAGATTGGCGCTCCTGCTTCGAAGCAGACTATTGCTCGCTGGATCTGTAATACGATTCAGCAGGCTCACTCTACGGCTGGATTGCGGGTACCAAATTCGGTTAAGGCCCATTCCACTAGGAAGGTGGGCTCTTCTTGGGCGGCTGCCCGAGGCGTCTCGGCTTTACAACTTTGACCCCGACCAAGTCACCGCTCGGCAAACACTTTTGCTAAATTCTACAAGTTTGATACCCTGGCTGATGAGAACCTAGCGTTTGCTCAGTCGGTGCTGCAGAGTCATACGCACTCTCCCGCCCGATTGGATGCTTTGGTATAATCCCCATGGTCCTTACGGAGTCCCCAGCATCCTCTGGGACGCAAGAGAAAATAAGATTTTAAACCTACCGGTAAATCTATTTCTACTAGTCCGTAGAGGATGCTGGGCGCCCGTCCCAGTGCGGAAACTCTGCAAGACTTGTATATAGTTGTTGCTTACAATAAGGGTTATGTTACAGTTGACATCGGTCTTGGAACGTTACTGTCGTTTGTTCATACTGTTAACTGGTTATGTATGTTCCAGGTTACATGGTATGATTGGTGTGGGCTGGTATGAATCTTGCCCTTGGATTGCTAAATCCTGCCTTGTATTGTCCATCTCCTCTGGGCACAGTTCTCTAACTGAGGTCTGGAGGAGGGGCATAGAGGGAGGAGCCAGTGCTCACCCATAGTCAAAGTTCTTTTTAGGTGCCCTATCTCCTGCGGAGCCCTTCTATACCCCATGGTCCGTACGGAGTCCCCAGCATCCTCTACGGACTAGGAGAAATAGATTTACCGGTAGGTTTAAAATCTTATTTTTTGCTGTAGGTTATTGTAGACTTTCACTGTAGGTAAATAACTGTAATTGTACCTTGGTAGTTAAAGCTGGTTACCTTCCATTCTTTTTGCAGGTTCTGGTTCTCCTGTATATTGCAGACTGGATGGTCCATTGGATGTGGGGCAGGGGAATGGATCCTGACAACTTCTCAATTCCTTATCTCACTGCTTTGGGTGATCTCTTGGGCACTGGACTCCTGGCCCTTAGCTTCCATGTGCTTTGGCTAATCGGAGACCGTGACACTGATGTTGGAGACTGAATCTCATCTACTTGGATAGTCCATACTCTAGGTTCATCTGTGAACATTTTGGGGACCGTTATATGAATTGGGGAGGTTCAGTAGTTACGAGTGCAATTTCCTTAAGACAAACTCATACAGAATTTTTGTTTGGGTTAAGCAAAATTACTTTTGCACTCCTTTGTCTTGCACAAGGCCTGTATATGCAGCTGGACCTGCGTCTGAGCATTGGCTGTCTGCCCCCTTCCATTATACGCTTATACTTCCAGACGCCTTACAACTTCGTGTGCATGTGTAAGACACTACTTGTCTTCTGTCTTTTTGGTTTTGCTACTTTGAGCAGGCATTGCTTTGTACCTCCTTTTAAAATGTAATGTTCTTTCTAAATCAAGGAAAACTAGTCAAGTGCATAACATGTTTACGCTTTAAACAGGCCTTTTTAAAAGATTAATGTCTTGTAAAAGTCATAGCATATCTTAGTCCGGTTGTGTTCTCAAAAGTACAGCTTGGTAATAAAAATATCCAAGCAGAATACAAAACCCCCCAGTCTTCGCTCAAGAAAAATCATTGACCCCATATACAATTACTAAGAAAGGGCTAGGGACCATTGTAGGAATAATATGCAAAGGTGAATATATTATACACACAATTTTTCCCTCATGTGAAAGTCTAAAACAGGGGTGTCAAACTCGTGGCCCTCCAGCTGTTTTGGAACTACACATTCCAGCATGCCCTGCCACAGTTGCAGCCGTCCCTAATACAAAATAGATGGCAAGGCATGCTGGGATGTGTAGTTTCACAACAGCTGGAGGGCCGCGAGTTTGACACCCCTGGTCTAAAACATGGGTCTTCAACCTGCGGCCCTCCAGCTGCTGTGAAACTACACATCCCAGCATGCCCTGCCTCAGTTTTAGCATACCTTAATAGCAAAACTGTGGCAGGGCATGCTGAGGTGTGTAGTTTCACAGCAGCTGGAGGGCCGGGCCGCAGGTTGAAGACCCATGGTCTAAAAGATAGTATTTAAGTGTAAATGGAAAGGCTGCTGAGTATCTGGTGCACACATATATCTTGTCTGCTTGTGATACTGTTACAGTGCTGCTGTGGACCTAAGCCATGGCTTCCAATTTCTGCTAATTCTCTAGCAGCTTCCCTCTCTATGACGAGGCATCTTTGTTACTCCTATGTCCACACAATCTTTGACACTTTATTAATGGGATTAAGATTGATCTTTTTTCCCACTTGTGCATGTACTTCATTGATGGAATTTTCTGCATGTTTTCAGTGGAGGTAATGTACGCCTTTTTATATATTATTATTATTTTTTGTGGGGGAGATACATGAGTAAATGGGACACCACCTTTTTAAAAACAAACTCTTAAAACCAATGCCTTTTGTCAGGATGTAATGTAATTCCCACAGCCTTTAGAAGGAAATAGGTTATCTTCTATAGTTGCCATACCCAAGTCTCCTTACACTTCTAACCAGTCTTTCCAGACATTGGCTGATGAACTGAACCCTTGTGGGCTGTAAAACTATCCTAAGACTAGATGCAGTGAATGCGCAATCCTGCTTTTCACAATTTTTTTTTTTTGTAATGGTGTCCAAGGTGTGTGTTTTTTTTTATTTTGTTTTTTTTGTTCACTTCGGCCTGCTAATGGATTTAGAACCAAAGCATAGTTTGGGCACCTTCAGTCTGTCCATACCACTACAGGGAAAGTCCATTATTTTTTTATTTTTTAGTTGTGACCTATTTCTCATTTTGAGGCTCTTGCTGAAAAGATAACCTTGTATTATCTAATAAGATGCTGATTTATGAGCTGGTCGACATAAAATCTGCACTAATACCAGGGATTATAGCAAAAAGTATATTTTTCCAGAACCTCAAAGGTTGTTCCGTGCAGCTGGTTTTCACCGTAGTGATATGTTCTGGAGGGGGTTGTGAGTGGGAGTACCTATCAAATGCAGTTATGGTGGTATCCCATTGGCCCAGCTCACAGCCCATCATGCAGCCATTGTGAAAAGTGTACACTTATATGATGCAGCTGTAAGGTTTCACATCTGCAGCCTGAGTGCTTCTATTAAAACTAAGATTTGTTCAAGGCTTGTATGTGATTACTTTTATAACTGGAACAAGATAAGAATTCCCAACTTGTGTGCAGCAGTCTCTGAAATTAATTGTATTGCCTCATGATTTGCAGCAGTATACTTATTTGCATAGACTTGAGCTGCCATATTAAGACTTTGAATGATTAAATTATATTTGTTTATGGAAATAAAGATATTTAATAAAAGTTATTTAAATATAGAATTCATTTGAACTTTGTTTACTGCAAAACATATGTAAAATATTTAGCAATAAGGCGTGTAAAGAACAAAAAATAACTACCAATTTACCATGTCAATCTGTCATCATTTCCTCTATCGTCCAGTTGCTGGTTCTCATGAAAAACTCTGCAATAGCTCGGTATGTAACTGTTATCTTTGTTACAGTTAATCTGTTTGCTATTGTCTGGAAAGGGGGGAATAAAGCAAATGTAAACCTCCATGAAAGCAAAAGAAATTGTGGAGTACATTCAAACTGTTTAAATTAAATTATGCGGCTTGTTCAAGGACATCAGTGTGGCATTTTGTGTCCTCAAATATATAATTTCTCTGATGTCCTAGTGGATGCTGGGTACTCCGTAAGGACCATGGGGAATAGACGGGCTCCGCAGGAGACTGGGCACTCTTAATAGAAAGATTAGGTACTATATCTGGTGTGCACTGGCTCCTCCCTCTATGCCCCTCCTCCAGACCTCAGTTAGAATCTGTGCCCGGCCAGAGCTGGATGCACCTAGTGGGCTCTCCTGAGCTTACTAGAAAAGAAAGTATTTGTTAGGTTTTTTATTTTCAGTGAGATCTGCTACGAGGGACTGAGGGGAGAGAAGCAAACCTACCTGCTTGCAGCTAGCTTGTGCTTCTAAGGCTACTGGACACCATTAGCTCCAGAGGGATCGAACACAGGGCCCGACCTCGATCGTCCGTTCCCGGAGCCGCACCGCCGTCCCCCTTGCAGAGCCAGAAGACGGAAGAACCAGAAGAAAAACTGCAGCTGAAGACTCCGGTCTTCAATAAGGTAGCGCACAGCACTGCAGCTGTGCGCCATTGCTCCCACAGCACACCACACGCTCCGGTCACTGGTGGGTGCAGGGCGCTGGGGGGGGGGGGGGGGGGGCTGGCTGCAATATGTATACCTGTTGGCAAAATTGCACATAATACAGTTATAAACTGTATATGTGCCTAATCCCCCGCCATTAACATTATTAAGAAAGCGGGAGAAGCCCGTCGCGGAGGGGGCAGGGCTATCTCCCTCGGCACACCGGCGCCATTTTCTCATCACAGCTCCGCTGGAAGGACGCTCCCCAGGCTCTCCCCTGCAGTATACACTACAAGAAGGGTAAAAAAAGAGGGGGGCACATAAATTTAGGCGCAAAAGGTGATATAAGCAGCTATTGGGGGAAAATTCACTTTGTGTTAGTGTAAATCCCTCTGTTATATAGCACTCTGGTGTGTGCTGGCATACTCTCTCTCTGTCTCCCCAAAGGACTTTGTGGGGTCCTGTCCTCAGTCAGAGCATTCCCTGTGTGTGTGCGGTGTGTCGGACGGGCTGTGTCGACATGTTTGATGAGGACGCTTACGTGGAGGCAGAGCAGGAGCCAATAAGTGTGATGTCGCCCCCTGCGGGGCCAACACCAGAGTGGATGGATATGTGGAAGGTATTAACCGACAGTGTCAACTCCTTGCATAAAAGGTTCGATGACGTAACAGCTTTGGGACAGCCGGCATCTCAGCCCGCGCCTGCCCAGGCGTCTCAGAGGCCATCAGGGGCTCAAAAACGCCCGCTTCCTCAGATGGCAGACACAGATGTCGACACGGAGTCTGACTCCAGTGTAGACGAGGATGAGACAAATGTACAGTCCACAAGGGCCATCCGATGCATGATTACGGCAATGAAAAATGTGTTGCACATTTCTGACATTAACCCGGTTACCACTAAAAAGGGTATTATGTTTGGGGAGAAAAAGCAGCCAGTGACTTTTCCCCCATCTGATGAGTTAAATGAATTGTGTGAAGGAGCGTGGTGTTCCCCAGATAAGAAATTAGTGATTTCTAAGAGGTTACTAATGGCGTACCCTTTCCCGCCAACGGACAGGTTACGTTGGGAAACATCCCCTAGGGTGGACAAGGCGCTCACACGCTTATCAAAAAAAGGTGGCACTGCCGTCTCAGGATACGGCCGCCTTATAGGAGCCTGCAGATAGAAAGCAAGAGGCTATCCTGAAGTCTGTGTATACACACTCAGGTACTATACTGAGACCTGCAATTGCTTCAGCATGGATGTGTAGTGCTGCAGCTGCTTGGTCTGATACCCTGTCAGATAACATTGATTCTCTCGACAGGGATACTATTTTGCTAACCATAGAGCATATCAAAGACGTCCTCTTATATATGAGGGATGCCCAGAGGGACATTTGCCTGCTGGCATCTAGAATTAATGCAATGTCCATTTCTGCCAGGAGATTATTATGGACTCTGCAGTGGACAGGTGATGCCGATTCTAAAAGGCACATGGAGGTTTTGCCTTATAAGGGTGAGGAATTGTTTGGGGACGGTCTATCGGACCTCGTATCCACAGCAACAGCAGGGAAGTCTACTTTTTTACCTCCGGTTCCCTCACAGCCTAAGAAAGCACCGTATTATCAAGTACAGTCCTTTCGGCCTCAGAAAGGCAAGCGGGTCAGAGGCACGTCCTTTCTGCCCAGAGGCAGGGGTAGAGGGAAAAAGCTGCACCAGACAGCCAGTTCCCAGGAACAAAAATCCTCCCCTGCTTCCACTAAGTCCACCGCATGACGCTGGGGCTCCTTAGGTGGAGCCAGGTGCGGTGGGGGCGCGTCTCCGGAACTTTAGCGACCAGTGGGTTCGCTCACAGGTGGATCTCTGGGTTCTACAAGTGGTACCTCAGGGATACAAGCTGGAGTTTGAGGCGACTCCCCCTCGCCGTTACCTCAAATCAGCCTTGCCAGCTGCTCCCAAGGAAAGGGAGGTAGTACTGGCGGCAATTCTCAAGCTGTACCATCAGCAGGTGATAATCAAAGTTCCCCTCCTTCAACAGGGACGGGGTTACTATTCCACAATGTTTGTGGTCCCGAAACCAGACGGTTCGGTGAGACCCATTCTAAATCTGAAATCCTTGAACACTTATATAAGGAAGTTCAAGTTCAAAATGGAATCGCTCAGGGCGGTTATTGCAAGCCTGGAAGAGGGGGATTTTATGGTGTCGCTGGACATCAAGGATGCTTACCTACATGTCCCCATTTACCCACCTCGCCAGGAGTACCTCAGGTTTGTGGTACAGGACTGTCATTACCAATTCCAGACGTTGCCGTTTGGTCTGCCCACGGCACCGAGGGTATTTACCAAGGTAATGGCCGAAATGATGATACTCCTTCGAAAGAAGGGAGTTATAATTATCCCGTACTTGGACGATCTCCTTATAAAGGCAAGGTCCAAGGAGCAGTTGATAGTGCTACTCCGACTATCTCGGGAAGTGCTACAACAGCACGGCTGGATTCTGAATATCCCAAAGTCGCAGCTGATTCCTACGACGCGTCTACTGTTCTTGGGCATGATTCTGGACACAGAACAGAAGAAGGTGTTTCTCCCAGAGGAGAAGGCCCAGGAATTTTCATCTCTGGTCAGGGACCTCCTGAAACCAAAACAGGTGTCGGTGCATCACTGCACGCGAGTCCTGGGAAAGATGGTAGCTTCTTACGAAGCAATTCCCTTCGGCAGGTTCCATGCAAGGATCTTTCAGTGGGATCTGTTAGACAAGTGGTCCGGATCGCATCTTCAGATGCATCGGTTGATCACCCTGTCCCCGAGGGCCAGGGTGTCTCTGCTGTGGTGGCTGCAGAGTGCTCATCTTCGCGAGGGCCGCAGATTCGGCATTCAGGACTGGGTCCTGGTGACCACGGATGCAAGCCTCCGAGGTTGGGGGGCAGTCACTCAGGGAAGAAACTTCCAAGGACAGTGGTCGAGTCAGGAGACTTCCCTACACATAAATACTCTGGAACTAAGGGCCATTTACAATGCCCTGAGTCAAGCAGAACCCTTGCTTCAAAACCAACCGGTGCTGATTTAGTCAGACAACATCACGGCGGTCGCCCATGTAAACCGACAGGGCGGCACAAGAAGCAGGATGGCAATGGCAGAAGCCACAAGGATTCTTCGATGGGCGGAGAATCACGTGCTAGCACTGTCAGCGGTGTTCATTCCGGGAGTGGACAACTGGGAAGCAGACTTCCTCAGCAGGCACGACCTCCACCTGGGAGAGTGGGGACTTCATCCAGAAGTCTTCAAGCTGATTGTAAATCGTTGGGAAAGGCCACAGGTGGACATGATGGCGTCCCGCCTCAACAAAAAGCTAAAAAGATATTGCGCCAGGTCAAGGGACCCTCAGGCGATAGCTGTGGATGCTCTAGTGACACCGTGGGTGTACCAGTCTGTTTATGTGTTCCCTCCTCTTCCTCTCATACCAAAGGTACTGAGGATAATAAGAAAGAGAGGAGTAAGAACTATACTCATCGTTCCGGATTGGCCAAGAAGAACTTGGTACCCGGAACTACAAGAAATGATCTCCGAGGACCCTTGGCCTCTGCCGCTCCGACAGGACCTGCTACAGCAGGGGCCCTGTCTGTTCCAAGACATACCGCGGCTGCGTTTGACGGCATGGCGGTTGAACGCCGGATCCTAATGGAAAAGGGCATTCCAGATGAAGTCATTCCTACGCTGATAAAAGCTAGGAAGGATGTGACAGCAAAACATTATCACTGCATATGGCGTAAATATGTTGCTTGGTGTGAGGCCAGGAAGGCCCCAACAGAGGAATTTCAGCTTGGTTGATTTCTGCACTTCCTACAGTCAGGAGTGACTATGGGCCTAAAATTGGGATCCATTAAAGTCCAGATTTCAGCCCTGTCTATTTTCTTTCAAAAAGAACTGACTTCACTGCCTGAAGTTCAGACGTTTGTTAAGGGAGTGCTGCATATTAAGCCCCCTTTTGTGCCTCCAGTGGCACCTTGGGATCTCAACGTTGTGTTGGATTTCCTAAAATCACATTGGTTTGAGCCACTTCAGACCGTGGAGTTGAAGTATCTCACGTGGAAGGTAGTCATGCTGTTGGCCTTGGCCTCAGCTAGGCGTGTGTCAGAATTGGCGGCTTTGTCCTGTAAAAGCCCATATCTGATTTTCCATATGGTACGCCTAGCTGCTTGTTCCCGGAGCCGCGCCGTCACCCCCTCACAGAGCCAGAAGAAAGAAGCCGGGTGAGTATAAAGAAGAAAAGAAGACTTCAATGACGGCAGAAGACTTCAGTGTTGAGGTACCGCACAGCGGTCACGCTGCGCGCCATGCTCCCACACACACAGCGGCACTGACAGGGCGCAGGGGGGGTCGCCCTGGGCAACATGGACACTGAAGCTTCTAAAACTGGTATTATGCACTAAAATATAGACCACCTCCAGTATAAAGATGTGAATTTGAGCGTGACTGAAGCGTGCCGGTAAGGGGGCGTGGCTTAGCCCTCACAGCACTTCCAGCGCCATTTTCTCCACAGACGCTGGTCCTTCCTAAACACTGCTGCATGGATGAGGGTGGGGGGGGCAGAGTGGTTTGGTGTGATATAAAGTGAAATAAAAACACTATATCATGGGCGCTGGGGAAAATGAGCTGATAAACTCCTGTGTTTCCATGACAGAGTGTACTGGGGTCTATCCCTTATAGCCAGTGAAATGTCGGTGGGTGTTTGGTACACGTGTGTCGGCATATTTGAGGCTGAGGGCTCTGCCACAAAGGGAAGGACTATGTCAGTGCTGTTGACTCCTAATGGTACTTAGTACATGTAAATATGTCAACATGTCAGTAGAGGTATATTTTTCCCAAGAGAAAACTATATGGGAGACACAGACGTGGCGGGTGTCCCTGTCTGTACCAACCATATCTGACTGGGTGGATATGGACATGAGAATATGATGCATATCAGATAGATCTATACCTATATGTAATATGTATGTATGTATAGTATGATTATGTAGGTCTGTGGCATGATCACAGATGTGATAATTTTATGGAGGGAGTCCTATTCATAGAATAGATTTCTCTCCGAACCTTCAGGGTCGCAAAAATGTTATTTTGCCAAGTTACTACTCCCTGAGATCAACTCGAAAATCTTTCTTAGGTCGACCATAATGTTTCCTGATCAGATCCTCAAAAATTGGCATTCAGTACCTGTTTATACACATTAGAACATATTAACGTCACTAGGGACCTTGCTTTGAGATAGATAGATAGATAGATAGATAGATAGATAGATAGATAGAGATATATATATATATAGATATAGATATATAGATATATATATAGATATCTATATCTATATATCTATATCTATATATATATATATATCTATATATATATATATATATATATCTATATATATATCTATATATATATCTATCTCAAATACTCTCCTCCTGCGCTATTTTATAGGTATTAGATAGTGAGATAAGAAAGTTTCTTAAGAAAGGCAGCCTGTTTCCCTGAGTTCCTTGTTAGACTGAACTAGGTATAGAAATATGGAAACAGAGGGGAAATTGGCGCCCAGGGATTAGTGTAACCCGTAGAATGTACAGAACCCTATGGGTTTCACAAATATTACTGATTTTAAAACAAAAGCATGAACTGTTCCTTCATAAAAGTTTATTAAAATTTACAAAAACAAAATGACATGTCCATCATGTTACATAGACATTATGATGTAATTTCTCTTATAATGATCCATCAATGAAGTTGTGGAGGAATGTAGACAATTTTAAACAATATCTTAAATCCTTCCTCATAGGATATTTAGAGATCACATCAAGTAAAAAACCCAACGCGTTTCGTCTAGTGACTAGACTTCATCAGGGGTATGTCTAAAAATCATAAGACAACTAGTCAATATATTATACAGTATTACATAAAATAGAACAATAAAACAATATACATGGAACAGTCCAATAACAAATATGTGCGAGACATGTTGGAACAGAGCTAGAGATGATCAATAGACCATCAACATGATTGAAAACATTCCAAAAATTATAGAAATAATGAAAGTCCATTTGTATCTTAGATGCTTGACATACCTATTGATATTAACGTCAATCTAAAAGTACTCAGTCAAGGTGGTCGATTAGAATTGTTCAAAGGGTGACTTCAAAACATCTCTAATAGGTACTGCTGAGGCTTCAAACCGGCCTAATTTTAGAACATAATTGGTTCTTAATTGTAATCTAATAAGTTACTATTATAAAGTCCATATGTCTAAGGGAACACATACCTCGTGGATTCAGTATTCAGAATTCATATAATGCCTATATTTAGCCTTCAGAGGAATAGCGGAATCAGCAAATTCATGCCAAAAAGGACCTGGCAAGTTAATCAGTACTAATTAGAATATGCCAGATCTACTTAGGAGTAAGAGATAAGAAGAGAGGAGGAGGGAGCTAACCTTAACAGTTTTAACAATTTTCATTAATGTCCCCAATTGGAGGGACACACATGTATCTAGTATATAAATCACAATGTATCCGCCTAATTGGTTAGTATATACTGACATATTTTATGTGAGGCATCATGATGTTAGTTCAAAACGATACTATTGGGCATATCACCAAGGACCCCAATGGTAAAGGGCTACTACTTACATCAGATTTCACAATCATATAAATATGAATATACTGGGGGGTTTTCAGACAAGACTCATCAAGTACCATAACATACCTCATGGATCAACTATGGGCGTGAAAAGTGGATACGGATATGTTGTCCTTACAGTTTCACACAGGTAAAGACCTAAAAGGGTCAAGTAAATAATGGTAATAGATGACTATAAGTAATATAATAATGTTATACCAATGTGCAAAAGGACTATTTAGATCCCATACCTATGTGTATATATAATACATCAAAGACCTATGGGATTAGACATTGCTCACAGCATAACAGGTATGTAATGAGATATCCACCTGAATGGTGTTGTTTGTCATCATATAGAGAACACACTACAGTTTGTAGATCATAACAAGGTATCAAACCAAAATATCTATATATATATTTATATGTATTTTTAAACATAATGTTTACCAATATATAGGTTAATTCAAAAGTTAAGCATCTTTTGAGCCTATTGGTGAAAGTATACATACAAAATCATAAGTTAAATGGAGCCTTTTTCTAAAACACATGAAAGATCCTTACTTTCCCAAGAACAGCCAGTTGTGATCCAGTATCCATGCAATGCAGCATGGGAGCTGGATTTGAACTTATATAGGGGAAGTGTTATGACATCACTTCTCTAATTGGACTAATAGATACTAAATTAACCTGTGCTTATCTAATATAAATATATACTTTTATTGTTAGTGCAGTTGATTCTGTGTGTAAACATAAAACTTCTGATATGTTTACATCATTTCATATTATGTGAAAAGTGCTATATAAACCTTAATTAGTCCAATTGTCCCTAATATAACAATAAAGATCGTCAAGTGTGCACCTGAGCTACACTGAGTGACAGTATACCTAACCAATGGGGATAGTGGGGGGCGGGACATACATCGAGCTGGATGTTTAAATAAATGAACAGTGGAGGTGGTGTAGATTATATTGTCTCACCTTCCACATATACACGCCATATGTGGCGCCCCTCCCAGACATACACTTTCAGCGCCACGATCCAAGCACCGCAAAGCGCTAGGGGAGCCATCCCCGTCAGTCCGTGTCACGTGGGCTAACCACGTGATGCGGAACTAGAGCTGCTTGCGTTCCAGCGCTATGACGACCAGCGCTACGCAAAGCTGACTGTGTGTTCCCTTATTTGCTCCTGCCGCGAGGTGCTGGTGTCCCGGTGGGGAAGCAAAGATATCAATAGTTAGTGAACAGAAGTGTTAGTTTAACAATATAGGGTGAACAATACCTTATTTAAAGGTTTAACCCTATATATTGGTTTGAATACTACGTGTACTATAACAAGCTATCTTAAAAGTGTATGAAAAATAAAATAATTATAAAGATAAGGCCATGGATTTAGTTTGTGTTTACAGTTCTGGTGTTGATCCAGGCTGTTGTGGTGTTTTATACAGTGCTTCCTTAATCAAATATTCTAATAACTCACATTTTAAATTAGTGCTGACAGTAACTTGTGGCTCAATCTAATTCATATTATAAAGAGAGAGGCTCCATTTGCACAGAATGAGTACAGTATATGTAGTTATTTTTTTGGCAATGTGAACATATACAATTTTGCTTTGCCCCCTAACATGATGTTATTTCTAACTATCGTCATTATTCAAAAACTCAGCATTCTAAACACTGTGTTAACTAATTAGTAATTAGTATATGTATGTGTGTATAGGTGCATTGGAAGGTATATATGTATGTATATAAAGATATTTATATTGAATGCTGAGGTAAAGTTTGTCCTTCTCAATGGATAGAAGGTGAGAGTCACCCCCTGTTCTGCACGGGGACCTGTCACAAAGGATCGTATGCAGTAAGATATGTGATACTCTAATTATGTGTCCGCATGTACGTTGTTTTATACTTGCATTACATGCGCATGGGGGAGTAGTTGTATGCAACTTAAGTTGAGTTATGTCTGTCATTGCAGCATACCGCCGTGCAACTACAAGGGATATAGGACTCTTGTTTTCGCGGGCCACTTCCATGGCGGTCTCGACTAGGAGGGCGTTGTGGATTCACCAATGGAATGCTGAGACTGACTCCGAGAAGATCTGGAGTATCTTCCCTATGATGGTGAAACCTGGTTTGGGGATGGCTTTGTTAAGTTGATCTCGGCAGATACCACTGGTAAGTCTACCTTCTTGACCTATGTTCCCTCACAACGGTTGGTGACTCATTTTGGTACGATGCAGTCATTTTGACCGAATTAGATACAGTTTTCCTTTTCTTTGCAGGTAGAGGAAGGTGAAAAGGTAAGAGGTCAGCAGCCTTTTCAAGTTCGCTGAAACAGAAATCATCCTCTGTTTCTACCACATCCACCGCATGTCGCTGGGTCTTTCTTGCGGGAGCCCACACCGGTGGGACCACGTCTAATACTCTTCAGTCGGTCCTGGTACGGACTTGGACCAGTGAGTTTGAGACGATTCCCCTCACTGATTTTTCAAATATACCTTTCCAATTCTCCCCTGGACGGGGAGGTAGTAGGCGACGCCATACAAGAGTTGGGTCAAGATCAGGTCATTGTCCTGCTGTCCCGGTCACTTAAATAAAATAAAAAAAAAAGGGATAAAAGCTGTTCGAGCTTTTTCGTGCTTCTGAGGCCGGAAGGCTCGGTCAGAACAATTCCAAACAATTTCTACTTAAGAAGTTGTACTACATGGTGGAATCTCTCTGGGCAGAGATCTCCAATCTGTTAAGGAGAAAGAAGGTCTAAATATGGTCTTCCGCATTAGGCTTACCTGTTTTGCTATTCAGGATTGTCCGTGCCAATTCACCGGGGTGATGGCGGTATGATGGTTTTCTTTAATAGTACAAGAGTCATTATTACTCTGTACTGGGATGCTCTCCTGCGTACAGGGAGGGCAAGAAACAAGTGGTGCAAAACGTTGTTTTATCCCTGACGGATCTTCAACAAAGTGGTTGGCTCCTGAACTTGCCAGAATCACGATTGATCCCAACGACGCAGTTGTCGGAGTTGGGAAGAATGTTAGATACAAAACTGTTGAGAGTTTGTTTTCTTGGAAAGAGCTCTGAAGATCCAGAGTCGGGTTAGATCTACAACATTGTCAATCCATCAATACGTTCCATTGATGAAAAAGAGGGTTGCGGCCTACGAGGCCATTCAGTGAGCAGGTTACCTGCCAGAGTGTTTTGTAACGGTACCAATTGGACATGTGGTCCAGGTCTCACCTGCACATGCACCGGAAGATAATCTTATCTTCCAAGACCAGAATTTCTCTCCCGTGGTGGTTGCTCAGTTCTCACCTCCTAGAGGGACGAAGGTTCACGATCCAGGATGGGATCCTGGTGTCCGTGGATGCAAGTCTCCAGGGCTGGGGAGCAGTCATTCAGGGGGAAACGAATTTCCAGGGAAAATGGTCAAGCCAGGAAGCTTGTCTGCACATAAACGTTCTGGAACATCTTGTTCGTGGTATGCCCGTCTTAATTCAGTCGGACAACATACAGCAGTGGCGTACGTAAACCGCCAGGGTGGATCGGAGAGCAGAGCGGGGATGGCAGAAGCCACAAAAGTTTTCCGCTGGGCGGAAAGGCATGTAAACACGCGGTCAGCGATCTTCATTTCGGGTGTAGACAACTGGGAAACAGGCTTCCTCAGCAGACACAATCTCCATTCAGTAGAGTGGGGTCTTCATCAAGAGGTCTTTGCAGAAATGTAAAGTTGTTGGAGAATTCCTCAAATAGACATGTTGACGTTTCGCTTCAACAAGAAACTTCAAAGATATTGTTCCAGTCGAGGGACCCTCAAGTAATAGAGGTGGACGCCCTGGTGTCACCGTGGGTGTGTCAGTCGGTCTAGGTGTTCCCTCCACTTCCGCTCATTCCAAGGTGATAAAGATCATAAGAGGAACAAGAGTTAAGGCGATACTCATTGTTCCAGACTGGCCAAGGAGGGCCTGGTATCCAGATCTTCAGGAGTTGCTCATAGCAGATCCCTGGCCTCTTCCTCTTCGAGAGGTCCTGTTACAACAGGGGCCGTGCGTGTATCAAGACTTACTGCGGCTGCGTTTGACGGCATGGCGGTTGAACGCCAAATCCTAGCCCGGAGGGGTATTCCCAGAGAAGTCATTCCCACAGTTCAGACTAGAAAAGAAGTAATGGCAAAGCATTACCACCGTATTTGGAGAAAATGTGTGTCTTGGTGTGAATCCAAGAAAGCTCCTACAGAGGATTTTCCGTGAGGGCAGTTGCTCCATATTTTGCAAGTAGGTGTGAATGCGGGCCTAAAGTTAGGCTCTATTAAAGTACAAATTTCGGCCTTATCAATTTTCTTTCAGAAGAAATTGGCCTCCCTTCCAGAAATACAGACATTCTTGAAAGGCGTGTTGCACATCCAACCTCCCTTTGTGCCCCCTGTGGCTCCAGGGGATCTTAATGTGGTGTTGCAGTTCCTGCAATCTCATTGGTTTGAACCTTTTACGTAAGGTTGCATTAAAAAAATGTTTACTTGGAAAGTAGTCATGATGTTGGCCTTAGCATCCGCAAGGCGGGTATCTGAATTGGCGGCTTTGTCTCACAAAAGCCCCTTTTTTAATCTTCCAGGCTGATAGAGCGGAGTTGAGAACTCGTCAGCAATTTCTGCCAAAAGTGGTTTCACGTAAACCAGCTTATTGTGGTGTCAGTGACTACTGACACCTTGGCGGAATTGAAGTCTCTCGATGTGGTCAGAGCTTTGAAAAGCTATGTCGCCAGAACGGCTCATGTTAGGAAAACAGAGGCTCTGTTTGTCCTATGGGCTCCCAACAAGATTGGGGCTACTGCTTCCAAGCAGACTATTGCGTGCTGGATCCGTACTACGATTCTGCAGGCTCAGTCTACGGCAGGATTGCCGTTACCGAAATAGATGGAGGCCCATTCTACTAGAAAGGTAGGCTCATCCTGGGCGGCTGGCCGAGGGATCTCGGCATTACAGCTTGGCCAAGCTACTACTTGGCCGGGATCAAACACCTTTACGAAGTTTTACAGGTTTGATACCCTGGCTGATGAGGACCTCTTGTTTGGTCATTCGGTGCTGCAGAGTCGTCTGCACTCTCCCGGCCGTTCTAGAGCTTTGGTATAAACCCCATGGTTCTTGAAGCATCCTCTAGGACGTATGAGAAAATTAGGATTTTAATACCTACCGGTAAATCCTTTTCTCTTAGTCCGTAGAGGATGCTGGGCGCCCGTCCCAGTGCTTACTGTATCTGCAGTTATTGGGTATGTTTACACACATGGTGTGTTGTGTTTCAGTCAGCCTGTTGCTGATGAGGTTCATGCCATAGCATGCGTTATGCTGTCATTGGTTGTGTTTACACACACAGGTTGTGTTACGCTTTATGTCAGCGTATTGCTGCATATTCTTCATGCCGTCAGCTGGTGTTCTATTGAATGCCAAGTTCTGCGGCATACTGAGGTGTGAGCTGGTAACATGCTCACCGTGGTTTAACAATAAATTCTTTCCTCTAAATGTCAGTCTCCCTGGGCACAGTTACTTAAACTGGAGTCTGGAGGAGGGGCATAGAGGGAGGAGCCAGTTCACACCCAATCAAAGTCTTAAAGTGTGCCTGTGTCTCCTGCGGATCCCGTCTATATCCCATGGTTCTTGAAGCATCCCCAGCATCCTCTACGGACTAAGAGAAAAGGATTTACTGGTAGGTATTAAAATCCTATTTTTTATTATTTTTTTCTCTTACGTCCTAGAAGATACTGGGGTCCACATTAGTAACATGGGGTATAGACTGGTCCACTAGGAGCCATTGGCACTTAAGAGTTTGTGTGGGCTGGCTCCTCCCTCTATGCCCCTCCTACCAGAGGGAGTAGTGTCTGCCCTGCGGCGTCTGAGCCACTATCTCCGCTGACAGGACACTGAGCTCCTGAGGGGATCGAACGTTCCCCTCCACAGAAGATCGCTCACCCCAGCAGCATGCCGCCACCCCCTTACAGAGCCAGATGATCAGAAGAGGCGAGATATGGCGGCACAAGGGTAGTTCCGGGAAGGCTCAGCGGCACACAGTGTTGGCACTTTGAGGGGCATCCTGAGCCAGCGACTTAATACCCTACACTGGTCACAGACGCTAACCGGAGACTGAATCCCCAGGCTAGCGTCAAAATCCTCCGTACTCAGACGCTGAACAGGGGACTGAATCCCCCGCCTTGCGACGGAGTCCTCAGGCCAGTATAAAGAATTTGTGCGGGAAGATGCGCCATCTTCAAGGGGCGGAGCATCTCAGAGCGGATCCAGCAGCGTTCAGCGCCATTTTCCTGCCTGCAGCTCCTGTACACAGACGCTGATAGAGCTGTCCCTCCAAGCAACTCCAGCTATCCTGTGCGGTACCAGGGGGTTGTAGAAGGGGGGGAGGCGGTAGATTAGATCTGTGCAACTATTACAGTACACAGTGGGTGCTGATAAGGGGTGTTCTTTGTATATAACAGCGCTGTGAGTGGGTTGGCTCTGATCTCTGTGTCTCTTGCCATTCTCAGTGGGGAAACTCTGTCTAACCTACCGTGTGTGTGTGTGTGTGTGTGTGTGTGTGTGTGTGTGTGTGTGTGTGTGTGTGTGTGTGTGTGTGTGGAGTGTTTGGGGTCTCCAGTTAGCTATGTCCAGGGACTCTGTGTCATATGCAGCTGAGGACATGTCCTCTCAGGATGACCTCATTCCATGTAATCAGGATTGCACTGTTGTAGCGCAGATACCCGCAAGGGAGCAGGAGTGGTTATCCTCTATCAAAACTATGATTTCTCAGATTTCTGTTAGGGATGCTCAGAATTAATCTGCAACTCAGGTTTTACAGAATTCTGTGGCAGTTTGGTTCGGTTACCTCAGGCCCCCCCACCCCCCCTGTGGGTTCCCACAAACTTGCTCTTGCCCAGATCATGCAAGAAGACACGGATACCGACTCTGCCATGGCAGACAGTGATGGGGACGTGCTCAGGGGGGCCGCATCTCTTGCAAAAGGGGTGCAGTTGATGATAGTCTGTTAAAGATGTGTTAAATATTACTGACACAACACCTGAACAGGTTGAGGAGGTTTACTTCACAGACAATAAGAAAGCCTCGCTAACCTTCCCTGTGTCCAAAGAATTAAATGCTATTTTTTTAAAAAGCATGGAAAAATCCAGAGAAAAAATTCCAGATCCCTAGGAGGGTTCTGGTTGCTTTCCCCTTCCCTGAGGATAGAAAGAAATGGGAAAACCCACCCATAGTGGACGCGCATGTATTCAGACGCTCAAAGGTGGTTTTACCTGTCCCAGGATCAACCGCCTTAAAGGAGCCAGCTGATCGCAAAATTGATACTATGCTCAAATCCATATACACTGCTTCAGGGGCGATACTCCGTCCTACTATTGCCTGTGCATGGATTTCCAAAGCTATAGTAAAGTGGTCAGGCACGTTACTTGAGGATTTGGATACGTTAGATAAGAGTGACATTGAATTGTTTCTCCGTAACATTCAGGATTCTGCAGGTTTTATGGTGGAATCCATGAAAGACCTGGGTTCAATGGCTGCAGGAATTTCTTCTATGTCCGTCTCGGCTCGTCGAGGACTGTGGCTGCGCCAGTGGTCTGCTGACGCGGAATCCAGGAGAGGTGTGGAGGCCCTACCCTACACAGGTCAGGCTCTCTTTGGGGCAGCATTGGATGTGTGGATCTCCATTGCTATAGTGGGTAAGTCCCCTTTTCTTCCCTCAGCAGCTCCTGCTACGAAGAAACCTTTTCTTCACCTGCATCTCAGTCCTTTCGGGTTTCTAAACCTAGCAAGACCAAACCGGCCAACACCTTCTTTAGAGTGTGCCGACCAAAATCCAAGAAACCTGCTGCGGCAGGTTCCCAAGAACAGAAGCCTGCTACAGGTGTGCCAAAGTCCTTCGCATGACTTGACAGCACAGCCTGGAGGCTGTGCTGGGTGTCGTCCGGACGACACCCAGACATTTCAGTCACTTCTGGGTGTTGTCCGGCCTGGACCCCTGGGTACTAGATATTGTGTCCCAGGGGTACCGGCTGGAATTTCAAGATCTCCCTTCTCATCGATTCTTCACATCGGGGTTGCCAGCTTTGCTGGCACACGGCTACCTTACTGGGAGCCATCCAGAAGTTGGTGGAGTCACAGGTCATTGTACTAGTCCCTCCTCAAATGCAGAACACTGGTTACAATTCGAACCTTTTCGTGGTACCGAAACCGGATGGTTCGGTCAGGCCCATTTTGAACTTAAAATCACTAAATCCCTTTCTGAGGGAGTTCAAGTTCAAAATGGAGTCTCTAAGGGCGGTGATATCAGGTCTGGAAGAGGGGGAATTCCTGGTATCCCTGGATATCAAGGATGCGTACCTCCACATTCCCATTTGGCTGCCGCATGAAACTTATTTTCGATTCGCACTGTTGGACTGTCATTTTCAGTTCCAGGCCCTACCATTCGGCCTCGCCACAGCACAGGGTATTCACCAAGGTGATGGCGGAAATGATGGTTCTCCTCCGCAGGCAGGGGGTGAACATAATTCCGTATCTAGACGATCTGCTGATAAAGGCATCATCCAAGGAGAAGCGGTTTCAGTCAATAACTCTCATGACCCAGCTTCTCAAGGTACATGGTTGGATCCTAAATATCCCAAAATCATATTTGGAACCAACCAGGAGGTTGTCCTTTCTGGGACTGATCCTCGACATGGAGGTGCAGAGGGTGTCTCTTCCAGAGGAAAATGCGTTGGTGATGCAAACAATGGTCCGGGATGTCCTGAAGCCAGCCCGGGTGTCTGTTCATCAGTGCATTCGCATTCTGGGGAAGATGGTAGCCTCTTACAAGGCTCTACACACAGTATGGGAGGTTTCACGCTCTGTCCTTTCAACTGGATCTCCTGGACAAGTGGTCGGGATCCCTTCTACACATGCACCAGAGAATACGTCTGTCGCCAAAGGCCAGGATTTCACTCCTCTGGTGGCTGCAGTTACCTCACCTTCTGGAGGGCCGCAGGTTCGGGATTCAGGACTGGATCCTTCTAACCATGGATGCAAGTCGCTGGGCGCAGTCACTCAAGGGGAATCCTTCCTAGAAAGGTGGTAAAGTCTGGAAGCCGACCTGCCGATAAACATTCTGGAACTAAGCCGTATACAACGGTCTTCTCCAAGCGGGCCATCTTCTGAGAAATCGGGCCGTTCAAGTACAGTCGGACAACGTAACGACAGTGGCTTACTAAACCGACAGGGCGAAACGAAAAGCAGTGCTGCAATGTCAGAGATAACCAGAATCATCCTCTGGGCAGAAAAACACGCATTGGCGCTGTCAACAATCTTCATTCCGGGAGAGAACAACTGGGAAGCGGACTTCCTCAGCAGACACTATCTCTATCCAGGGGAGTGTGGTCTCTTTCTGGAGGTGTTCAAGGAGGTAACAGATCTTTGGGGAGGTACTCAAATCGACATGATGGCCTCTCGTCTCAACAAGTAGCTTCGGCGGTATTGTTCCAGGTCGAGGGACCCGCAAGCAGTGGTGGTGGATGCCCTAGTGACTCCGTGGATGTTCCAGTCAGTGTACGTGTTTCCTCCACTTCCACTCATTCCAAGAGTTCTCAAACTCATAAGGGGAACAGGAGTTCAGGCAATCCTCAATGCTCCGGACTGGCCAAGAAGGCCTTGGTACGCGGATCTTCTGGATCTACTGTTAGAAGAGCCGAGGCCTCTTCCTCCTTCGGGAGGACCTACTGCAGCAGGGGCCGTTCGCCAATCAAGACTTACCACGGCTACGAGGTTGAACGCCAGATACTAGCTCGGAAAGGCATTCCGAACAAGGTTATTCCTACCCTGATACAGGCTAGGAAAGTAGTAACGTCTAAACATTACCATCGTATTTGGAAAAAATGTGTCTTGGTGTGAGTCCAAGAAGCTTCCTACAGTGGAGTTTCAGCTGGGACTGTTTCTCCTCTTCCTGCAAGCAGGTGTGGATATGGGCCTGAGGTTAGGATCCATAAAGGTCCAGATTTCAGCCCTTTCCATTTTCTTTCAGAAACAGTTGGCTGCACTCCATGAGGTTCAGACTTTTTTGAAGGGAGTTCTGCACATCCAACCTCCCTTTGTATCACCTACGGCACCCTGGGATCTTAATGTGGTGTTGCGGTTCCTCCAGTCGGACTGGTTTGAACCTCTACAGGAGGTTGAGGTCAAGTTTCTCACGTGGAAGGTTGTCACTTTGTTGGCCTTAGCTTCTGCTAGACGTGTGTCGGAGTTGGGGGCTTTGTCATGTAAAAGCCCATACTTGATCTTTCATGAAGATAGAGCTGAGCTTCGGACACGTCAACAGTTTCTGCCAAAGGTTGTGTCGGCATTTTACATCAACCAGCCTATTGTGGTGCCAGTTGCTACAGACTCCTCAATTTCATCAAAGTCCTTGGATGTTGTAAGGGCTCTAAAAAATCTATTATAATAATAATTATTATAAGACTTCTTTTCTTTGGTTACTGCAGCCCTCTAAATTACAATAATATCCCTTCTCAGCCAGCTAAGAATCTCATTGTATGCCTGCATGCTGTGTATATGGTTTGCCTTGCCAACAGCTCTCATCCTCACTCATCGTTGCTTAGGGCAGTCAGTGTTGGTGAATCGTCTTTTCAAAATTCATAAGTGCTGGTATCAGTCCTGTGAAAGCATCGGGCTGCAAGGCAGCTGTACTTTTGTACGAAGCTTTCTCCCACAAGGCCTGGTATTTTAGAAATGAATGCTGAAATACCATATTTGGTACACACTGTAGTAAGTGCACGTTGACACATAGAAAAATTATATCCATACAAAGAATAATAGCAAATGTTATTGGGGAGGGTACTGTGGGGGTAGTAGAGTTTTTGTTATAGCGTAGTTTATGAGGCTATAGAAACACCTGAATGTTTAACAATAGGGGCGGGATGTAATGAAGTCCGAGTTCATCGGTTGTGTGGCATGCTGGCCAAACTCAGATGTTCTCTTAAAGGGGCAATCATTTGCAAGGCTAAACCATGCCTTCTAAATGATTTCCCCTTTTAAAAAAAACATCTGAATTTGTCTGGCATCCCGCATGGCCGCCGAACTCGGACTTCATCATATATTGGCATATACTTAACTAAAATAAGCATCAAATTTTCCTTTTTTTCTTCTGTACAGTATATTTCATGATATGATACCAAGAACAGTCCTTTCTAAATTCTCAAACATGACCTGATCTTGCTGAGTGACTAATTATTCTGCACAATAAAAACATCAGTTTATACTATGGTGAATGAAATAAGATGTTTTTCACTTTTTTGGGGGGGCATGGTAGCTTTTACCAATAACCATCTACAATCTCCTATCACCACCTCTGTAACATCAGTATGTCTAAGGTGTTTAGAAAATAGTTTAGTCACCCATCGGGCCTTGGGGCCAGAAACATAATTAAATATCCTTACAGAAAGGGATTAGAGTGAAGAATCAGGGAGCCACCGTTCTGAAAATGCGTCTCCTGCAAGTACACCACATCAATCCTGTCAACATACAATAAATGCCGCAAATGAGACCTCTTCTCTGGAACATTGAGGCCTTTTACATTATTTAAAAAAAATGTTAGTTTAGCCATAGGAAAGTGATACAAGAGTAAACCACAGATGGGCTAGTCTCCGACCATAAATGTAAAAAATACAATCACAGAATACAGATAGCACCTGCGGGATGAGTGGGAAAGGAAGACAGGAAGGGAGTGGACAAAAGGGTAGTAAGGGAAAACAAACCTGGACACACAGGGGGACAATTGCACTAAAATGAATAAAAAACAAACCAACAATACACTATCCCAACCCACATTGTAAAAATAAAGGAAGAACAAAAACCAGAAACAAACATGGACACTCTGCATGAAAAGCCATGGGAACCCAGAATGAGCCCATGGTCAAAATATGTACAGTAGAGATGGAGGACTCTGAGCGTACTGGTGAACATGACACACCAAATAATTAGCAAACTAATAGCAAAAAAAAGGCTATAGAATAATAGACCTAGACAAGAACTGTAAAAGCATACAACCTAGTTACCGAACAATTACATCAAAGGAATTCTGCAGACAATATAGTGCAGGGTAGCATTACTGTGAGAAAACTACCAACATGTGGACATATGACAATCAGAGACAAGTAAAGTGTTCTAGGTGATCACCCATAACGGATGATCCAGTTAGCTAAAGACAAAAAACTGACATCCTAGTATGTAAACTAGAACATTTTAAAAACATGTCTGACCATGAGATAAAGGATACCCAACATCACAACGGAGTCCTTGGCCAAGTGACTACAGATGCAACAACCTCCGAGCCGCTGCGGGGTCGATGCCTGGGATATGGACCTTGTGCCATACATCCTTATAAGACTGGGATGGTGTAGACTGCTGAAGTGGGTCTACCCAATTCAGGAGAGTGAGGGACAGTAAATCCAGAGAAGAGTGTACAAAGAGTTCCCTCATGAACCACCTGGATGCAGAAGGGGGGAGGGGGGATCCCCAGCAAAATCTGATATCACATTTCTTAAATTCATCAATGAGAGACAGGGCGTAGCAAGCGCCTCTGTTGTAAGGTGTTCCTTGAGAGATCTTTGTAAAGTTGTTTGTGATGACCATTGAAGTCAAATGAGGCAGATCGTCTGTCTGGCCTTCATCTCCTCTAAAGTAATGGAGATGACAAATAATATCAAGGGACTGGTCCACTGTTGTTCCTTTGGGGCGCAGGGCTCTGTTAAACATAATCTGTAAAAGTGCCCAAGAGTTTGTTAAAGCTTTTGATCCGCATGTCCATTATACCCTGTCCACTATTCATATCAATCATTGAGCATGACGGACTGGTGATGGTATCGCGGAGGTCAGAAAACTGAATGTCTCCTCTTTGGTCCTCAAGCGTCACTACCCTATCCAGTGTGAGGTCAGTCTGTAAAGAAGAAACACAAGCTTGAATGGAATCCTGAATCCATCGCTCCATAAGTTTTAAGTCCTGCTGTATATCTTCCCTGATTAGGAGAATTATAGGTGATTCAAGATTTCCCTTACATCACCACTTCCAATCCAGGACAAAGACAACAAAGGAGGAGAGCAAGTCTTCGATGTAAAGCCCCCTTTTGAACTTCCAAAGGCCATAGGGGGAGAAGCAGGGCCAGATGGAATAGATCCAGGGGTGGATGCTCCAAATAGAGCGTTAAAAGCCACCATTGAGGAGAATTTGGCCAGGGTGGAAGTAAACTTCTTAGAATTACTGCATCTCACCATGGACCAGGTCACCAGATCCCTGGGCTAAGCCTGCTGTAGAATATAATGAAGGTCTAGGTACGAGCCCGGTAGGTGTCACATTTCATGGTCCCCTCTATTAAAGTGGCAAAATAAGTGTATAGCGGTCGATGATGTGTCATCTATGTCTAGGCATGCAATAGGCTCCATGAATGAAACAATGCCAGCAGTTCAAGGCATATAGAATGAGTATATAGGTGGACAGGTGTGCAGGAAAATATAATAAAAGTGATGGTTCAGAATTAAAATCCCCCCCAAGCAGTCCACACATACCAACTCCAAAGGCAAGTGAGCAAGGAGCCTGACTGTGAACTGTAGTGTGCATGGCTTATGCTTTACACGGAAGTGTGATTACAGAGATAGTTCACAGTAGTGATGTGCGGTGAGGTAAATAGCTCAGGAGGCACTGGCTAGTAACCACACAATATATGATCCCAAGGGTTCATGTGGGCATTATACAAATGTGCAGCAGTATATATGCTGGAAATTTGGTAAGTTTTGATCAGAAATGTGTGGAAAAAGGTAGGCGTACCTCCCATAGACTTTTTAGTACAGAGTTTTCACTATAAAAATTAGAATAATGCAGAGAAAATATTTCTACTATATTCTTTGTATTTTTCATATATTTCCTATAGGCAAGACTGGTTTATACATTAGTGTGACAGGAACGGCTCTGTCTCACTTCACTGGTCCACAGGAAGGAGCTCCAAGGCCAGAAATGGTATAGTAGCAGCAGACAATGATGTACACAGAGTAATGTGGAGATAACAACATATACAAAAGGAACACAGGGAACAAACTCCTTGGCCACAATTTGGGAAATATACATTTAGAAGATGGGTGGTTACATTCACCAAAAGCACTGTTTAGTTAAAATATGGCCTTAATCATTTACAACCAGAAGTGGTAATTTCAAACACATAGAGATTATTATTATTATCCTTTATTTATATGGCGCCACAAGGGTTTCGCAGCACCCAATTACAGAGTACATAAGCAAATAATCAAAACAGGAAAACAGCAACTTAGAGTTGACAACAATATAGGATAAGTACAGGGTAAATAAACATAGCTACATCAGCAGATGACACTGGAATAAGTATCAGGTGGCAGAAGTTGGCTGGATTTGGTGCAGTTGAAGATTATTAAAGTAAGACAAAGGATAAGCACATGAGGAAAGAGGGCCCTACTCGTGAGAGCTTACATTCTAAAGGGGAGGGGTAGACAGGCTGGGGTGACACAGACGGGGTACATAGAGAGCGTGGAACAGAGGGTTAGGATGAGATTTGACTGGGTTTGGTGAAGAAGTGGGTCTTGAGAGCCCGTTTGAAGTTTTGTGGAGAGTCTGAGGGGGAGAGGTAGGGATTTCCAGAGAAATGGAGCAGCACGTGAAAAATGGGAGGTAGGAGTGGGAGGAAATAATCAGTAGGCAGGAGAGTTGGCGTGCATTAGCAGAGCGAAGAGGACAGGTGGGAGTGTTAAGGGAGATAAGGTCAGAGATGTAGATGGGAGAGGAGTGGCTGAGGGCTTTGTAAGTTATTGTGAGAAGCTTGAAATGGATTCTGAAAAGGGAAAGGGAGCCAGTGAAGGTCTTGTAAGAGAGGAGAGGTGGATGTAGTGTGTTTGATGAGGAAAATCAGCCGGGCAGCAGCATTGAAGATAGATCGGAGTGGAGAGGTATTTGTCAGGAATGCCAGTCAGAAGGAGATTACAGTAGTCCAGCCTGGAGATGACCAGTGAGTGGATAAGAGTCTTCGTAGCATCCTGGGTCAGAAAGGGTCTGATCCTGTAAATATTTTTTAGATGAAAATGGCAGGTTTGCGAGAGGTGCTGAATGTGTGTTTGAAGGAGACGGAGGAGTCAATGATTACTCCAAGACAACGCACTTGGGGGCTAGAGGAGATAGTAGTGCCATCAATAGATAAAGAGATTGAGGTTATGCGGGAGGGAGGGAAGATGATCAGCTCGGTCTAAAGGGGGGTACTTACGGGAGAGATGTGTGCTGAGCGATCTTAACACAGACCGCTCAGCACACATCTCTCACCCCGCTCAGCACAGCGCGATGTGCTGAGCGAGGGGGAAAGCCGGCGGGGGGCCGCTCACTTCACACAACGGTGAAGTGAGCGACCCGCTAGATTGAGCCTGCATGCAGCTCAATCTAGCATCGGCGATAGCGATGCGCGGGGCCGCGCATCGCTATCGCTGGAGGGCATACACACGGCAGATCCGTGCTTAAAATCTAAGCAATCTAGCAAGATTGCTTAGATTTTAAGCACGGATCTCTCCGTGTGTACCCCCCTTTAGACATGTTAAGTTTAAGAAAACACTGGGACATCCAAACAGAGATAGCAGAGAGACAGTTGGAGATACGAGTGAGGAGAGGTCTGGAGAGGAAAGATAGATTTGAGTGTTATTAGCATAGAGATGATATTGTAAACCAAAAGAACTAATGAGCTTACCTACTGAGGACGTGTAGAGAGAGAAAAGAACAGGGCCAAGGACAGGACATTGGGGTACACCTACAGTTAGTGGAAGTGAGGGGGAGGTGGAGTCATGAGAGGAGATGGAGAATGAAATGTCAGGAAGAGGTAGGAAGACCGTCAAGAGAGGGCAGTATCACGCAGACCAATGCAGTAGGAGAGGGTGGTCCACAGTGTCAAAAGCAGCAGAGAGATCAAGAAGAATAAGTAGAGAGTAGTGTCCCTTAGATTTAGCAGCATGGAGGTAAGCATACTTTTGTAAGGGCAGTTTCAGTGTAGTGGAGAGGACAGAAGCCAGACTGGAATGGGTCAAGCAGTAGGCAATATGCTCAAGGAGTTTGGAGACAAAAGGGAGGAGAGAGATGGGTCGGTAGTTGGAGAGAGTGATCAAGGGTAGGTTTTTTAAGAATAGGAGAGATGAGTGCATGCTTGAAGGCTGAGGGGCCAGTGTCTGATGAGAGGGAGAGATTGAGAAGATGGGAAAAGGCATTAGGAGAAAGGTAGCGGAGGAGGGGATAGGGTCAAGTGGTGAGGAGACGGGAACGAATGAGGGCCATGACTTCCACACCAGATGCATGGGAGAAAGATGTCAGAGTTGGTGAGAGGGATAGGGAGGGGTTGTAAGGGATGGGAGGAGGCTGGTTGTTGATGGTCTGATGTGATGTCCTGACGTATGGAGTCAATTTTGGATGTGAAGTAAGTGACACAGTCAAGAGCAGAGAGTGAGGAAGGTAATAATGGTAATGGTATTCACCATATAATTGTTCAAAGGAAAACATACGAAGGAGATACTTGACCTTCTTATCCTCCTTCAATTTGTCCACACAGAGAATCTGTGAAAGACAATGTGCCCTTATTCCACACAGCATTCCCAAAATATAGATTTCTACAGGTACATGGATAGAAAAATAGAAAATAGTGCAGTAATCCTTTAAAAACAAATGGTTTCATTTGACATTGCACTTGCAATATAATACAGGTAATACATTGTGATATAACAATCCCCAAAGGCACACAGCTCGGCAAATAGGCTTGACCCTAGAGTCCTTAAGGTAGAAAGCAGGACAAATCGCTAGACCTCAATTCCGGATATGTAGGTCTAACATGGATCATGGCCTCAGCATAGCCAGGTCCTTGGAGTCCAAAAAAAGCAGGAAGAGACACTTAACGTGTTTATGACATACTGTCCTTCATCAGAAGTGTAATTGAGTCTGCCCTCGTATCCATATAAATACCCCTTGATCCAGCCAGCACACCTGTAGTGGTTTCTGCATTGTTCAGCGTTCACTGTGCACAGCACATGCACCGGATGCCCAGAAACTGGAAGTGCATTCCATCTACGTTCCATTTAACCGGAAGTACGTAATTTTTCCGGAAGTCCCATGTGAAGCATATACATATTGTTCCGTAGGTCCGGGAATTCTTATTAAAGTAGCAGTTCATGTGTTTTAAACACAAGGGGCAGAAGTCCATGATATATAAAGTTCACACCAAATAAAAACACAATTTGGGAGAGCCACAAAGCAGCAACCCCAATACTAGCAGATAGAGGGCAGCCTCAGAGGTCAGTTGTGTGGTCAATAATCATAGCAGAACTGACAGGGAATGCATAATTGGAGGGGAGTCTCACAATGAATGCCTCCTCACATGGTGCCTAATTCAGCATGGATCGTGGGAAAAATCACATCTACGATCCATTACATTGACATGCGGGGGAAACACCCAGCACAGGGCAATTCCGCCCGCATGCCGGATGCAGCTTCCACCCGCTCCCCCGCACACATGCAAAAGCATTGCATGGCGGTGATGCTTTTGCATATTTAGGGTAGCCCTCTGCCTTCGAAGCCTAGCTGCTAAGGCAGATGGCTACCTGTCATGTTTCGGGTCGCAGCCACGTCAAGCAGGCGCTGCATCACGCAGGCGCCGCGGCCTGCCCCACAAATGGTACGGGCATGCCTGTGTTGTCTGGGCCACGCCCCCTCCTGCCCCGCGAATGCCTGTGCCTGTCAATCAGGCAGAGGCGTTCACAGATGTGAGATACCATCGCGTTTCACAGTATGTGCACATGCAGTGTGGCTTCTGCGAGTGCTCACACTTCACAGGACATCAGCATGCGGACACTGCAACAGCAGCATTCCAGTCTGAATAAGGCCCCCAGTTTCCAGAGAGGAATGCTCCATAGCTAGCTCTAGCATGCACCAGCAAAGCCCAGCTAATCTCCCAGAGAGTGGGTGACACAGAGGGGACACAGGCCAGAGCGCCAATGTCAGACCGCAAGCCAACCTGGGAGGGCCGGCGCTAGCAGCCACCCAACCAGGTACCTGGGGAGTGAATTGCTTTGCTGAATCCAGTAGCAGAAAGATGGGCAGCGGTGGGCACAGAGCACCACGGGCAGAGGCGTAGCTAGGGTTTTCGGAGCCCAGGGCAAGATGGAAAATGGGGCCCCTCCAAAAAAAACACAAAAAGAAGCATGTGCGTGCACCGAAAAATGGGCGTGGCCACGCTCCAGAAGGGGTGTGACCACGCTCCAGAAGGGGTGTGGCCACTGAAAATGGCCCACAGTGCCAGTTACATTGCCCCACTGTGCTGGATACATTGCCCCACAGTGCAAGATATAGTGCCCCACAGTGCCAGATACATTGCCCCACAGTGCCAGATACATGCCCCACAGTGCCAGTTACATTGCCCCACAGTGCCAGTTTCATTGCCCCACAGTGCCAGATACATGCCCCACCGTGCCAGGCCCCACTCGGTGCCAGTTACATGCCCCATTTGGTGCCAGATACATGCCCCACTGTGCCCCCCCCCGGTCACTCACCGGCCGCTTGTTATGTGAGGGGAGGAGAGCGCAGCGCCTCTCCTTCCCCTCACCGCTCCAGGTCTCCGGTGGCTGTCTGGCGCCGGTTCGCTAGCCAATCAGGAGCCGGTCCCCAAGGAGACCGGACACAGCAGCGCTGCTGCTGATGATTGTCCTTCTGGAAGGTTCTCCTCTCTCCACAGAGGAATGCTGTAGCTATGACAGAGTGACCATATGGTTCTTGGTCAACTTCCTGACTAGGGCGCTTCTCCCCCGATCGCTCAGTTTAGACGGCTAGCCAGCTCTAGGAAGAGTCCTTTTGGTTCCGACCTTCTTCCATTTATGGATGATGGAGGCCACCGTGTTCATTGGGACCTTCAAAGCAGCAGATATTTTTCTGTACCCTTCCCCAGATTTGTGCCTCGAGACCATCCTTTCTCGGACATCTATAGACAATTCCTTTGCCTTCATGCTTGGTTTGTGTTCAGACATGCACTGTCAATTGTGAGACCATATATAGGGGGTAATTCAGAGTTGATCGCAGTAGCAAATTTGTTAGCAGTTGGGCAAAACCATGTGTACAGGTGTGGCAGATATAATATTTGAATAGAGTTAGATTTGGGTGGGTTATTTTGTTTCTGTGCAGGGTAAATACTATACTACAAGTATACACCTAGCACTGTTATTCATCAAAATGAGAGGAGTTGACCTTAAGGAACTGATCCCAATTACCTCTAAACAGAAAACCCATACAAAGACAATAGGGGTCATTCCGAGTTGTTCGCTCGCTAGCAGATTTTAGCAGCATTGCACACGCTAGGCCGCCGCCCTCTGGGAGTGTATCTTAGCTTAGCAGAATAGCGAACAAAAGATTCACAGAATTGCGAATAGAAAATTCTTAGCAGTTTCTGAGTAGCTCCAGACCTACTCACAGATTGCGATCAGTTCAGGTCGTTTCGTTCCTGGTTTGACGTCACAAACACGCCCTGCGTTCGGCCAGCCACTCCCCCGTTTCTCCAGACACTCCCGCGTTTTATCCTGGCACGCCTGCGTTTTTCCGCACACTCCCAGAAAACGGTCAGTTTCCGCCCAGAAACACCCACTTCCTGTCAATCACACTCCGATCACTTCAACGATGAAAATTCTTTGTTCGGACGTGAGTAAATCTACTAAGTTTTGTGCTAAAATACTAACCGCATGCGCACTGCGTACCATGCGCATGCGCATTTTTGCCTTAATCGCTCTGTTGCGAAAATCGGCAATGAGCGAACAACTCTGAATGACCCCCAATGAGACTGCGTTTCTCACTTTGATAAGATTTTTAGAATTTTTTTTTTAATAAAACATTAATTAATACATAAACAATACATTAATACCGGCCAGTACCATAAAATTAAGAAATACAAATAATCACAGCTTTATAAAATAAGCCCATAACATTTAGCAGCAGACACACCTAAGTGCAACCATCCTCATATAATACTGCTTATTTGCACATAGATTTCCAATCAAGATGTTATATCTCAGTCTTAATGAGGCTTTCACTTAAAATTACTCAGTCCTTGAATCCACTTTAGTATTGGGTTAATAAATTGTTAGTTAGGCATGCATCCCTTCCCACTTATAAGCACTTCAGGGTAGTTTAGTAAACAGTATATCCACATGCAATAGAGCAATTAGAATGATTCCAGCAAACACTAAAGGGCCCTACACACTGGCAGATAATACTGCATGATATGAACGTTCTCGTTCATTAATGAACGAGAACTCATTCATATCGTGCAGTGTGTAGGCACCAACGATGAACGATGCACGGCCCCGCGTTCGTTCATCGTTGGTGCACCATCGCTTATGCATGCAGGCCAATATGGACGAGATTGTCCATATTAGCATGCACTGCTATGGCGCCGGGTGACAGCGGAGTGAAGAAACTTCACTCCCCCCCCCCCCCCCCCTGTCTGCCGTATCAGCTGTCGAGTAGCTCGGCGGTGGGTCGCCCAGTCTGTAGGGCCCTTTAGAGTACACATGCAATGTACCCAAATATATACCTTTCCTTGTTGCTGTAAGGCAAACAGCTTTTTATCAGGATCACACGTTGATAGCTGGGCTCCTGTTTATCTCCCCTTAGCACTGGGGTATAGCAATTAGGCAGTTAACCGGCCCGTCAAAAATTGAAACAAAAGCATACAGATGAATGCTGCAGTGATTAGGAATGATATCCTGTCCAACAAATGCGTTTCTCCGCCTCCGGACTCGTGTCAGTGGCTTCTTCAGTGTCCGTGATGAAATTACTGCTCCAGGTCCTACATACTGAGCGGAAGACGAAACACCCCCTACCACCTGCGGGACATCAAAGTTGCCGCAGCCGCTGATAGCACCTGCCCTATCGCTGGAGGATGGGTAGGAGCCCCAGAGCATTGCTTTGCCCAGGGGCCTACACTGCTATTAAGACGGGCCTGCACATAAGCCTTTACAAAGCCCATGAATTCTCACTCCACCCCATTTCCATCTGCTCTCCTCCTGTGCCTTTGCATGTGATGTGAAGGGTGGTGCCAGTGTGGGGATGCCCTCTCGTGCATTTTCCCTTTGCAGGGCGGCAGCGGATTGTCACAGAGCCATCAGGGTGACTGTGTCCTGGGAGAGAGCAGCAGTAGCCAGCCCACCTATGTCGCTGACATTGCCTTCTCCTAATTCCTTCCTGTAGCACCGACTGAGCTCCTGCAGCGCTATGCTAGCATCCTGCATCCATGGGTCACTGAGCTGTATGTGGGTGATAGGGGGGCTTTCATCCAGTCTGATAGAGAGACCCCTGTGTGAGCACTTAGGAGGTCAGATAACAGATTCCTCCTGTGCCCTCTCCCCCCTGCCTGCATGTGCCTTCTCCGTGCACCCTCTCCTCCTGCATGGCCTTTGCCCTCTCATGTGCCTTCATACACTGCATGTGCCTTTTCCCCCTTTCTTTGCCCTCTCCATATGCCCTCAGCCACTATGTGTGCCTTCCGCTCCTGTCTGTACCTTCCTTCTGCCACCCTGTTTCTTATCCATGTGCCCTCTCCACCTTCCGGTGCTCTTTCCCACTGCCTCTCAATGTGCCCACATCATCCACTGTCTGTGCCCACTCCAGGGCTTTTTCTAGACAATTTGGCTCCCAGTGCGAACAGCTAAAAAATGACTCCCCCCCCCCCCCCCCCCCCCATTGAATTCTAAAATGCCCCCCCACATTAAAAATGATCTGAACGCACCGAATGCACGCATGCCGCTGGCGAGCGGGCATGGCCTTGCTAAAATGATCATGGTATTGCTAAAATGGGCCTCAGAGGAAAAGACTTAAACCCTAGTTTTTGGCCCTGCACCAACAAACCTCAGACACCACATGAAAGAAAAAAAATCCACCATATTAAGCCACACAGGAATGCCCCTTGCATCATATTATGCCACACACTACAATGACCGTGATACATTATGCCCCACAGTAAAGCTCGTTGCCAGGGGTTTCATGCTCTGGGTGTCATGCTCGTTGCCAGGGGTTTCATGCTCATTGCTAAGGGGTTTCATGCTTTGAGTGTCATGCTCGTTGCCAGGGGTTTCAAGCTCTGGGTGTCATGCTTGTTGCCAGGAGTGTGTAATGCTTATTGCCAGGGGTGTATTGCTTGTTGGCTCCCAGTCCCTGCTATTACCCGCTCCCCCTCCTCCCACCCTTAGTACTCCGCTCACTGGGCGGAGTTTCCCGAAATGATGTGGTACTATTGGTGGGAGGACAGGGTACGGGTTATAGCAGCCAGCAGGTGCTGCAGCGGGCGCCCTGTATTCTGTATTTTACAGTCACTGTCTGGAAAATACAGAAAGCAGCATGTATCAAACACTGCCCCCTTTTAAAATAAAAAAAAGGATAGCATAGCAGGCTCCCATGCACCCCACCCCACCTCACCAACACACTTTGGAAAAAAAATCCACGTTATGAAATATATATTATATGTTAACAATATAACCCTTACCTGGTTCTGGTTGGCAGAATCTAGCAGCAGCAGGCAGGCACTTTATTCTATGGCACCCCTCCACCCAAGCAGGGGGACTGACACTGTAGCACACCGTCACTCTGCTAGTTTGCTAGCACTGAAAACACAAAAGGGGGAGTATTATTTAATTTGGAGCCAGGCCAGCCAGTCTGTGAGTGAGTTTACTGAATACTCATACTCACTGCAGGCTGCATCGGTGATCTCTCTGAGAGTCTGGGACAGTGAGACTGAAATGGTGGTGACTGTCGGTCCTTCGGCTGCCGCTGCATGCACCGCACCCGATTCAAGCGCCGCCCCATCATCCCCAATGCTGTGTAAAATAGCACCCGCCCACTCCTCCTCTGCGTCTCTCTTCAAAGTGACTCTTCTCGGCGTGTAACGCCATGATGTCACGATGCAACCACGTCATACTGCTGAGCTACCTGCATCTATGGTAGCTACGCCCTTGCATGGCAGTTGTCTTTATATTGCAATTACTGTGCTCTGTAAAATACTTCATTGTAATTTTACCTTAATTATCTCCTTATTTATCTGCATTCTTGCATTATTTATTATGAGCACATTATAGTAAACTCCTAGGAGGGGTTGGGATCGATATGCTGGCGTTCGGGATGCCAGCGGTCAAAATACAGACCGCATCACCCTGATGCATAGAATCCGACCTCCTTACCCTCCGTACTAGTAGTCTAAACCTACAGCATAACCCTAACCCTCCCCATTGGAGCCTAAATCTAACACCCATCCCCCAATTCCTCCCCCCCCCCCCCCCCCCCCCGTGCAGCCTAAACCTAACCCTCCCAGGGGGGTGCCTAACCCTGACCCTCCCCCACTGCCTGAACCTAACCTCCCCCATGGCTACCTGTCCTGCGGCCGCACACGATCGTTCGTAATTCCGGCAATTGGGCTTGTGACCCCATTCGGGATGCCAGTGTCAGGATCCCGGCGTCGGTATTTCGAGTGCTGGGATCCTGTCCACCGGATCCCACTAGGAGGACCAGTAAAGAAGTGATCTCCCTTTTTTCCATAGTTTGTGTCTTGTTTGTCTTTCTCACCTCCATCTCCATCACCTTTGTCTTTGTTGCAAATTTGCTATGTGTACCTCTCTTATCTATTCTCCACCGCACGTGTGGCCCCTAACAGTTGCTAAAAGTGGGATGTACTACAAGGAAAATGCTGGCAAAATCTGAAAACCTCAGTTGACGTGATCTAGCAATGTGCAGCGCAAAAAAATGCCTGATAATCAAATCAAAATCAATTATTTGAAAAAATATATAACACTGGCAGGGCCTTCTTCCCTCATGTGCCTTTCCTTCTCTTACTTAAACCATTTTCTACTCCATACTCCTTTCGATAGCACCAAATCCCTTAGTTTTCTGCCACCCGAATACTTATTTCAGTGTCAGCTGCTGACGCAACTATGTTTACGTATATACCCTGTACTTGTCCTATATTGTCTTGAACTGTAAGTCACTTTTTTCTTGTTTTGCTTATTTGTTTATGTACTTTGTAACTGGGCGCTGCGGATCCTTTGTGGTACCATATAAATAAAGGATATTAATAACAAAAATGAAGTCTGAAGAAACGAATGTAGCCTGTGTGATTAGTTATCTTTCCCACAGAAATATAGTTGGAAATGAATTGGATACCCCGCCTGAGCGCCTAGCATTCAGGTCTCATCCAGTATGGCCACATTCATTTAGCTACATTGGACAGTATTTCCATAGGCCATGTGAGGCCAACTTTAGGACATTTCTCCTACTGAATACTCCAGTGAGGTGGGCTATCTTTTAGGGTGTGTACCGGACTTGGGCGCCATCTTGAAATCGGCCATCTTGAATCTAAGTCAGTTTTTTCAAATGGAAAGGGTGTCGTGTAACATGTCAAACAACATCAGAATTTGCTGAAAAGTAAATTGAGGTCATTTTGAAGTCTGGAGAATAAAGTTTCGGTGTCATAGCTGCAGTTTTTAACAACCGGCACCCAGAAAGACCTCCAAGTTCACATAACACTGTCAGGTGCCTATTTCCAAATTCCGAGAAACTGGGACTGTGGCTGACAATTCACGGAGTGGTTGTCCAAAAAGTGCTACTGACACGGAAACTTCGTTCTCCAAACATCAAAATGACCTCAATTCTCTCCTCTTTTGTCAAAGCCATCTTCAGTTACCTGCAACAAAAAAAGTGTTGTAACTTTTGAACCATAACTGCTACTTCAAATCTGTTTGCAGCAATAAACTTTTCAGCAAATTCTGATGTTGTTTGACATGTTACATGACCCCCTTTCCATTTGAAAAAAACTGACTTAGCTTCAAGATGGCCAATTTCAAGATGGCACCCATGTTCGGTACATACCCTAAAAGATACTCCACCTCACCCATACCATACTGGAGTATTTGGTCTTCCCATTTCTTGCACAGTTTTTGAAATAAAAGGGTGTACTGCGACGTGTGTGTGTGTGTGTATGTGTATATATATATATATATATATATTAAAGTGCAGATAACATTTGTAGGAGGAATGTCCTAAAGTTGGCCTCACACAGCCTATGGAAATACTGTCCAATGCAGCTAAATGAGGATGGCCATACTGGATGAGACCTGAATGCTAGGCGCTCAGGTGGAGTATCCAATTCATTTCCAACTATATTTCGGTGGGAAAGATAACTAATCACACAGGCTACATTAGTTTCTTCAGACCTCATTTTTATTATTAATATCTTTTATTTATATGCTGCCACAAGGGATCCGCAGCGCCCAGTTACAAAGTACATAAATAAGCAAAACAAGAAAAAAGTGACTTAGATTCAGGATGACCGATTTCAAGATGGCGCCCATGTTCGGTACATACCCTAAAAGATAGCCCACCTCACCCATACCTTACTGGAGTATTCAGTTTTCCCATCTCCTGCACAGTTTTTGAAACAAAAGGGTGTGTGTACTGCGACATTTGAATCACTATATTTATATATTTTATATATATATATATATATATATATATATAATTATTGTTACAGATGTACTAGTTGATGTGTCATTTCAGTATGTCCATTGGCAAAAGTGTATGTAAACGGTAATTATTTGTACCCACGTCCAGACATTTCAGCAGATTCTACTATTCAAATTTGAATAGAGAATGCTTTATAGTAGTCTGGCTGGGATCCGGACAAAATTCCACCGGTCGGGATCCTGGCAGTCGAAATAACAACAACAGAATACTGACGCCGCTGGGAATGCTGGCACCGGCATCCCAACTGAGATCACAATCCTGGTGCCGGTATACGAATTCTAACGATTGGGATGCCGCAGTCGGTATTCTGACCAACGGTATCCCAAATGCTGGAATTTCAGCTCCAACCCATCTGGTATGCTAGCACTTATAGTTTTGCAATATGAATGTTGCCTAACTCTTCCGTATACAGGGCCTAATTCAGACCTGATTGCTGTTGTGCGAATTCTAACAGCGGCTGATTATGGAATGACTGCGCATGCTTATACACTGCAATGCGCAGGCGCAATGCCAAGTGGCGAAAAAATCCTGCGTTTCTTTTATCGATAGGTGAACGCAGGCTGATTGACAGGAAGCGGGTGTTTGTAGGTGGCACCTGTCTGTTTTCTGGGAGTGTCAGGAAAAACACAGACATTCCCAATCGGTTACAGGGAGGGTGTATGACGTCAGCTCCGGCCCCGATCAGCCTGATTCTATTGCACTGTTGGAGTAAGTCCTGGGCTACGCACAGACTGGAAAAATCATTCGATGGTGAGTGAGTTGCGAACGGATTTGCAGATGTCCGCTGTCTGGTGAAGTTTTTGCACGGCGTACGCATGCATTTGCTCACTTGCACGTGGCAGGTTTGCACTCTGTGGGCGCGGTGGCTATCTGATCGCAGACCTCTGCAAAAAAAAGAGGAGCGATCAGGTCTGAATAAGGCCCACAGTTAGAAACATGAGTATCACCTTCATGCTCAAAAGACCAACAATTTCCACTAACAAGAGGTCAGTTATCAATCTCTGTGTTTATGGGAGAGATGTACTAAGCCTTGGAAAGTGATAAAATGGTGAGATATAAAGTACAGGACAATCAACTCCTAACTGCCATGTTACAGGCTGTGTTTGACAAATCACTCTCCACTTTCTCTCTCCCAAAGGCTTAGTTCATGATATGCCAAGTACGTGTCAGGATTCCTGTTCCCATGTATCTTAAAAAGTATTTCCTAAATGGATCTATCATTTTCAGACACTCCCTGTAGCCGTTTTCACCCTTCTTCTCAGTAACATTCAAAAAGCTAGCTCTTACACGATTCATTTGGAATCATAGACCGCGTATTGCTACTAAGACTCTTGGGAGATCAGTTCTGGAAGGTGGTTGAGGTCTTCCCACTATCAAACTATATTACTTGGCTTCCTAGCTCTCTCATATTGTTGCCAGTTATTCTCCTGCGGGCTCTGCCTCATGGCATGATAATGAATCGGCCTTTGTTGGACTACCGGATCTGACCCCCCTATGGGGCCTACCTTTAATATATCGAGCCCCTACCATCAAACTTCTGCCCACTCTTAAGTTCAACGCTAAGCTCTGGGATCTTCACTCTGCTTGCATGAAGCTCTCTTCTCCAACTTCCCTGTTAACTCCTATTTGGTACAACCCTCTATTTCCTCCTGGGTCTTTGGTCAGGAGAATCTGTAACTGGACTGAGGCTGGGTTTAAGTTCCCTGCAGATATTTCTGATCAGGGTCAATGGTTATCCTTATCCGATCTACAACAAAAAACCCCATCCCAAGTACTTACAGTGCATCCGGAAAGTATGCACAGCGCTTCACTTTTTCCACATTTTGTTATGTTACAGCCTTATTCCAAAATGAAATAAATTCATTTTTTCCCTCAAAACTCTACACACAATACCCCATTAATGGCAACAGGAAAAATGTTGTTGTTTTTTAGATTTTTGCAAATTTATTAAAAATAAAAAACGAAGAAATCGCATGTACATAAGTATTCACAGCCTTTGCTCAATACTTTGTTAATGCACCTTTGGCAGCAATTACTGCCTCAAGTCTGTTTGAATATGATGCCACAAGCTTGGCACACCTATTTGTGGGCAGTTTCGCCCATTCCTCTTTGCAGCACCTCTCAAACTCCATCTGGTTGGATGGGAAGCGTCAGTGCACAGCCATTTTCAGATCTCTCCAGAGATGTTCAATAGGATTCAAGTCTTGGCTCTGGCTGGGCCACTCAAGGACATTCACAGAGTAGTCCTGAAGCCATCCCTTTGATATCTTGACTGTGTTCTTAGGGTTGTTGTCCTACTGAAAGATGAACCGTCGCCCCAGTCTAAGGTCAAGAGCGCTCTGGAGCAGGTTTTCATCCAGGATGTCTCTGTACATTGCTGCATTCATCTTTCCCTCTATCCTGACTAGTCTCTCAGTTCCTGCTGCTGAAAACTATCCCCACAGCATGATGCTGCCACCACCATGCTTGACTGTAGGGATGGTATTGGTCTGGTGATGAGCGGCGCCTGGTTTCCTCCAAACATGACGCCTGATATTCACGGCAAAGAGTTCAATCTTTATCTCATCAGACCAGAGAATTTTGTTTCTCATGGTCTGAAAGTCCTTCGGTCGCATTTTTGCAAACTCCAGGCAGGCTGCCATGTGCTTTTTACTAAGGAGTGGCTTCCGTCTGGCCACTCTGCCATACAGGCCTGATTAGTGGATTGATGCAGAGATAGTTGTCTTTCTGGAAGGTTCTCTTCTCTCCACAGAGGAATGCTGTAGCTCTGACAGAGTGACCATAGGGTTCTTGGCCTACCAGCTCTAGAAAGAGTCCTGGTGGTTGCGAACTTCCTACATTTACGGATGATGGAGGCCACTGTGCTCATTGGGACCTTCAAAACAGCAGAAATTTTTCTGTACCCTTCCCCAGATTTGTGCCTCGAGACAATCCTGTCTCGGAGGTCTACAGCCAATTCCTTTGACTTCATGCTTGGTTTGTGCTCAGACATGCGCTGTTAAGTGTGGGACCTTATATAGACAGGTGTGAGCCTTTTCAAATCATGTCCAAACAACTGAATTTACAACAGGTGGAGTCCAATTAAGCAGTAGGAACATCTCAAGGAGGATCAGTGGAAACAGGATGCACCTGAGCTCAAGCTTCATGGTAAAGGCTGTGAATACTTATGTACATGTGATTCCTTAGTTGTTGTTTTTTTTATAAATGTGCAAAAATCTCAAAAATACTTTTTTCACGTTGTCATTATGGGGTATTGGGGGTAATTACAAGTTGATCGCAGCAGGAAATTTTTTAGCAGTTGGGCAAAACCATGTGCACTGCAGGGGGGGGGCAGATATAACATTTGCAGAGAGAGTTAGATTTGGGTGGGTAATTTTGTTTCTGTGCAGGGTAAATACTGGCTGCTTTATTTTTACACTGCAATTTAGATTGCAGATTGAACTCACCACACCCAAATCTCTCTCTCTCTGCACATGTTATATTGGGTGGTCTTCAGTATGCCAAATGTCGGGATCCCGGCGCACAGTATACCGGCGCCGGAATCTCGACACCCGGCATACCGACATATATTGTCCCTCGTGGGGGCTCATTTGCGCTCCTCACACTGTCGGTATGCCGGCGGTCGGGCTCCCGGCACCGGTATGCTGGTCGCCGGGAGCCTGGCCGCCGGCATACCATACTACACCCGTTATATCTGCCTCCCTGCAGTGCACATGGTTTTGCCCAACTGCTAAAAAATTTCCTGCTGCGATCAACTTGTAATTACCCCCATTACCCCATAATGACAACGTGAAAAAAGTATTTTTGAGATTTTTGCACATTTATAAAAAAAACAACAACTAAGGAATCATGTGTGTATAATTTTGAGGGGAAAAATTAATTTATTCCATTTTGGAATAAGGCTGTAACATAACAAAATGTGGAAAAAGTGAAGCGCTGTGAATACTTTCTGGATGCACTGTAATCCCTTTGAATTTCTTCAAATCCGTAATTTCTTACTCACTCTACCGTTGCTCTCTGTTCTCCGTGCCCTTACCCCTTTTATCCAAGGGCTTATTCTCTCAAATATACTCCTTCCTTTTAGATGCTTGCCTACCTTCTTTTAGACCCCACGAAATTGCCTGGGAACAGGATCTCGGCCGTCCTCCGGATGGTTAGGCTTGGGATGACATGAGGCTGGGGATTGCTAAAAGGTCGTGTCACAACTGAGGGATGGTGCTGACTATGGGAAGCCTCAGTTGTAGGGGCTGAGGAGTAATTAAACATGGGAGGTAAGATAGGACTCCTGGACATGCGTGTGGACCTGCAGTACCAGTGCCCGAAGGCATGACCACGACAACTGAAGATATGTTCAACGGGTTTTATTAAGAACACAGCTCAACAGGTGTATTGGCAGTTTGCAGTATGGTATTCAACAATCATAAGTCACAGTTCCTAGAAGTGCATTATGGGAGATATGGGAGATGACCGTCTCTCAGTGGGTAGGGACCACTGCTTTACATATTTCTCAGTCATAAAGTTTCCGGCCGCCCCGGAATCCAACAAGGCAATAAGATTCCTGGTACGCTGAGCCACTTGAAGCGAGACTGAAAGATTGCAATCACTTGAAGATGGAGAGGAGTACATTACTCCTAGCCGACCCTCTCCTTGGCGGGCTAGGACTTGGAGTTTCCCGGACGCTCAGGACAAGCGTTGATGACATGGAAAGGTGCAGCACAATACAGGCAGAGACGTTTAGAGAGGCGTCTTCAACGCTCTGCTAGAGACAAACGAGAGTGACCTATCTGCATAGGTTAATCCTTGGGCGGAGATGGCTGACGAGGAGTAGAAGTCTTAGAAGCTATTGACCTGCCTCGCTGTTTAGCCCTTTCACGGAACCGTAGGTCAACTTTAGTGCAGAGTGATATGAGCTCGTTCAACTTGGAAGGTAAGTCTCTGGTAGCAAGCTCATCCTTAATACGTTCAGATAAGCCTTGCCAAAAGGCTGCATAAAGAGCGTCATCATTCCAGGAAATTTCGGAAGCCAAAGTCTGAAATTGAACTAAATACTGACTGACAGTTCGTGTCCCCTGATGAAGCCGGAGGATTTCAGAAGAGGCGGATGTCACACGACCTGGCTCGTCGAAGATGCGCCTAAAAGTTGCCACGAAGTCAGAATAGGAGGACAACTGAGGATCTGATCTCTCCCATAGGTCTTAAAGGACCTGGAGGTGGTATGTCCTTTACCAACACCTATGCGTTTAGAAGCGGATTGGAAACAGGAACTGGCCAGCTGAGTTAATGCAGAATCTGGTGACTGTGTGGAAGCTGAAATGCTGGAAGCCGGTGTTTAGTAATCTGCCAGACGCAGGGTGCAATGATGAGACACTGCAGAGTCAGGCTGCACCATGAGGAGTAGGACTGGTGCGAGTCTCTAGTGGAGTATTGAAGACAGGAACAACCACAATGTGGAGAGACTAGTATCACTGGGATGACAACTGAAGCACTGACAATCCTCCAGCTCTGAAACAGGATATTTATACCTGCTGGGATGCAGGCATTGGCTAGTCAATTAAGCAGAGTTCTGTAGCGCAGTGGATTGGAGGAAACAATAGCATGTGACCAGAACCAACATGGCTGCGCCCATGTAATCACTTGGAGGGAAAGTCAGCTTGGGGAAAACCATGTGGAAAACAACAGCAATGGCGGCGGAGGCCGCGGCAGGCAGGAGACGCCACACTATCCATTTGCACAGCCAGACCACAGGGACAGCTGCAGAGACCGCAGTGGGCAGAAGACGTCATACCCAGCTCTCTGCACACTGAAGGCACAGGACCGGCGGCAACGGAGATCGCGGCGGGCAGGAGACGCCACACCTGTTCACCCGCGCAGCAAGGCCACAGGGACAGTGACAGAGACCGCAGTGAGCATGAGACGTCACACCCAGCTCTCTGCAAATTGAAAGCACAGGCACGGCTGCGGCTGTCGCGGCGGGATGAGAACGCCACTCAGGGACCTGACTACTATACTGAGAAGGGCATTGTAACAGTGCTGCGGGCCAACAGTGAAGTGATGCAGAATATATACATCAGCAACACAGCTGGGACCCGACCCTGGAACGCAGAGCCAGCCTCAGAAGACACTTGACTGGTAAGAAATGACGACCAGTTACCCGAACCGTGACAGGTCGATTGCTACTGAAATCAAAGAAACTGCATACTGGTACTAGACCCCTGATAGACTTAATAAAATGTTCCCATCTTCTTCCCCTGATTGTTGGTATAATTGTGGCTGCAGGGGTACTATGGCCCATATATGGTGGACCTGCCCAAATCTCTTTTTGGAACCTGGTTCATGGACTTCTAAACACTCTTTTTGAGGCTCTGGTAGCAAAGGATCCCTGGATATTTCTGTTGTGTTATCCTCCCCCATGTCTTAATATACTATTTAGAAAACTGAATGTGCATATTTTGGCGGTGGGAAAGTCCCTGATTGCTCTGAAGTTGGAAGCAGGCCTCTCCCCCATCACTTTCTGCACTTAAAACACAAATCTGGCACGTTGCAGTTATGGAAGAAATAACTTATTACCTCCACAACAATTGCTATGTTTTTTTCTCAAGTTTGGGCTCCCTGGCTGCTTACTGAGCATAGGTCTTCACCCTCTGTGCCCTAATAATTGTTTAGTGCGTGGACCAATGGCCACCAACTGAGAGCCTACTTTTTTTTCTGCTTATTTTTCCAATATTGTTTTTCTCTCTCTCCTCTCTTACTCTTGGTGGATTATGTGTATCTGCTCTTCAATTTTTTTTCCATTTCCTTGCCCCCACCCCCTTTCCCTACCCTCCTAATCTTCCCCTCCCCTCCATTGATCACTTGACTTTTCTCTTTATCGGTTTTGACTGTTATTATATTTAAAATATGGTCTGTATTCGGCTTATGTGCCATGTTTTTCTTCTGTTTTTACTCTGACCATAATTAATAAAGAATTATATAAAAATAAGAATTTCTTATTTGCATTCTCAGTGATTTAAATAGAGGGTCACTGCTCACAGACCCATGCTTTACTCATTGGCACTGATTTTGGGATGTCTTGTTATTCTTCTGAAACCAGAGTTCTAATTTCTTCTTACTTGCCCTCCTGTGGCCATACTCTGTAATTGTTTTAGGCTTTTTTTATGTAAATCCCTCTGTTCCATGTACTTCTTTCCTGTGCAACAGTGCAAAAACATGTACTGGCTGTTTTCAGGATTCTGATCCACTTATGAGGACTTTGCTTGCAACTGGCGCACACACCTGATTTGGGGTTAGTTTCCTTGATTGTTTTTTGTCTTCTTATTTGCTACTTTACTCTCTGGAAGTCAGCAGTTTGTAAGTGAGACTCCATTGGACTGCCCAGCAAGTCTCATTGCCAGGTCTCTTAATGTAGATGAAGTGGTCCATTTGACTTTGCATCCCAAAGAGCCTGCGCCAACCACAAAAAGCACAGATGATTTCCTATGCCACCAGAACTTTACAGTTTGCATCTCTCACCGCACACAGATACTATCCAGATGACATTGGGTGTATTTAGAAATGGGGGGTACATATATGTGAAATGCATAAAACACTTTAGCCAGTGGTGAAACTTAAGTCATTGTGCCTGAAAGCAAGCGCCACCCCACCTCCAACACCTGTTCTCTCTCCACCTGGCAAGATCCCCTGCAGTTGTTTACTGGTATGAGGAAGTACAGCGCAAATACAGAGTGGTGCACATGGGTACACAGACTGTGCAACCTGTGTGCCCTGTTTTTCTACCATTAAAGACAGTGGGGGTGATGATGTTTCAGTTGCTGTTGCTGCTTTCAGTACATAGAAGCAATAGCACTAATATGGTAATGCAGCAGGAGGCGTCACACCTCATGCTGCATTACTGATCCAAGGATGCAGTCTCAGATCATTTCCGACATCATCAGCTGGCTGCGTGACACGGTATCTGTTCAGATGGTCCACAATGTTAATGTCGACATTTACTAGGTCGACCACTATTGGTCGACATTGACATGGTCGACACGTGGAAATTGTCGACATAGGACAGGTCTTTTTTTTTTTTTTTAAGGAGAGTTATGGCAGACTTACCATGGTTAAATCTCTTTAGCAACGGTAAGTCTACCATAAATCTCCTTTTCTGCAGCGGCAGTGGCGGAACTACCGCCAGTGCAAGCAGTGCCTTGCACTGGGGCCCAACGCTGTCAAGGGGCCCAAAGCCACCGGCATGTAATAAGTCAAACTGACTCATTACATGCCACCTGCTGCCGAAGAGGAGCAGAGCGCAGGGAGCAGCCATGAGGGGAGGGAGGGGGACTCGGCAGCCATCCCTCTCCACGCTCGCTGAAGCACCGCTGCCCGCCTCCTCAGCCACTGCAGACTTGCCCTTCTGTCCCAAGCCCAGCCACCACTGCCCGCACCGCCTGCTGTTGCCCGCACTCCGCTGTCCCCTGTCATTCATTTCCGCTGCACAGCGCCATTCACACTCCCCTGTCCCAAGCCCGGCCACCACTGCCCACACTGTCTGCTGCTGCCTGCACTCCACTGCCCCCTGCCTTTCAGTTCCACCGCATAGCGCCATTCACCCCCCCTCCCCGCATCCTGCACAAGCCATGCGCCAGGCATGTGAGAAGGAGAAGCAGGAGCGCAGGGGACCTACTGCCAGTCTGCACTGCCGTGAACACCTGCCGGATCATGGTGAGTAGAGACAGGCTGCGGGGGAGATGGGTGGTGGGTGGACTGGGCATATCTAGCACTGTATTGACATATCTGGAACTGTGGGGGCATATCTGGCACTGTGAGGGCATATCTGGCACTATGAGGGCATATCTGGCACCATGGGGGAATATGTGTATCTGGCAATGTGGGGGCATATCTGGCACTATGAGGGCAAATATCTGTCACCATGGGGGCATGTGTATCTGGCAATGTGGGGGCATATCTAGCACTGTGGGGGAATATGTGTATCTGCCACTGTGGGGGGCATATCTAGCACTGTGGGGGCACGTGTATCTTGCAATGTGGGGGCATATCTGGCACTGTGGGGGCATATGTGTATCTTGCACTGTGGGAGCATGTGTGTGTATCTTGCACTGTGGAGCATGTGTGTATTTTGCACTGTGCGGGCATATCTGGCACTGTGTATCTGGCAGTGTACTATTTGGGTCATATGTGTATTACGCTCCCATTGCCATTAGCCACGCCTCATGTGGCATGTGGCCACTCCCATTTTTTGGTGTGCACGCGCACACAATACCACTAACAATTTTTTTTCTACTTGCACATACATACATACATACATACATACATACATATACATATATATAGGCGCATGCAAAGAATCCCTAATTTGGGGGTGAGGGGGGTGGTCTTGGAGGGGATGACAGGTGCCCAAAACATTTTGTTGCACCTGGGCCTACCGCTCGCTAGTTCCGCCACTGTGCAGCGGGGTACACTGTGTTTCACAGGGAAAACATCAGGGATGTCCTAAAGTAGTTCCTCAAGGGAGGGGATGCACCTTAGTGGGTATGAGAACCCAGCGTCCAAAAGAAGCATCCTGGGAGGTGGAAGTATCAAAGGCATAGAACCTAATGAACGTGTTCACTGTGGACCATGTAGCCGCCTTGCACAATTGTTCTGTAGACGCGCCATGGCGGGCCGCCCAAGAAGGTCCAACAGACCGAGTAGAATGGGGTTTGATAGCAGCAGGAGCTGGGAGTCCAGCCTGCACATAGGCTTGTGCAATCACCATTCTAATCCATCTGGCTAAGGTATACTTATTCGCATGCCAGCCATGTTTGTGGAAACCAAAAAGTACAAAAAGTGTATCTGACCTCCTGATAGAGGCAGTCCTCTCCACATAAACACAGAGATCCCTTACCACATCCAAAGACCATTCTTTGGAGGACAAGTCGACAAGAGATGAAGGCCGGAACCACAATCTCTTGTTTTAGGTGAAATATGACACCACCTTAGGCAAATAACTAGGACGAGTTCGGAGAACTGCGCGGTCATGATGAAATATCAAAAAGGGTGGACGACAGGACAAAGTGCCCAAGTCCGAAACCGTTCTGGCAGAGGCAATAGCCAATATGAAAAGGACCTTAGCCATAAGCCATTTAAGGTCCACTGACTCAAGAGGTTCAAATAGAGACTCTTGCAGGGCATTCAGGACAACAGACAGATACCATGGAGCCACAGGAGGGACATAGGGAGGCTGAATCCGCAGTACGCCCAGAGTGAATGTATGAACGTTAGGAATAGACGCAATTTTTCTTTGAAGCCACACTGACAAGTCAGATATGTGAACCTTGAGGAAGGCCAGACGAATCCAGGCCTTGTTGCAGAAAAGCCAGAAGTCTGGAAGTACTAAACTTGTAAGCATCGTAATTCTTAGCAGCACACCAGGTGAAGTTAGAATTCCAGACCCTATTAAAAATCCGTGCAGAAGCCGGTTTGCGGGCCTTTAGCATAGTTTGGATAACCACCTCAAAGAAACCTTTGGCCCACAGGAGTGTAGCTTCAAGAACCATGCCGTCAAAGCCAGTCTGGCCAGGTCTGGGTAGATTCAAGGGCCCTGTACGAGGAGGTCTGGGCATGGAGGAAGTAGAAGAGGATGCTCTATCAATAGACCCTGCAGGTCTGAGAACCAATGCCATCTGGGCCACGCTGGAGCGACTAGAAGTAGCATTCCTCCTTCTTGCTTGAACTTCCGTAGCACCCTGGGCAGGAGTGACACTGGAGGGAACACGTATGGCAGCCAAAAGTTCCATGGAATTGCCAGTGCATCCACGAACGCTGCTTGAGGATCCCTTGTTCTTGATCCGAAGACCGGAACTTTGTGATTGTGTCGAGACACCATCAGGTCTACATCTGGTAGGACCCACTTGTCCACTAGGAGTTGAAAGATTTCCAGATGAAGACTCCACTCTCCGGTGTGCATGTCCTGACGACTGAGGAAGTCCACTTCCCAGTTGAGGACCCCCGAAATGAACACTGCCGATATTGCTGGCAGATGGCTTTCCGCCCAACAAAGTATTTTTGACACTTCCATCATTCCCATGCGGCTTCGAGTGCCACCTTGATGATTTATGTAAGCCACTGTGGTGGCGTTATCTGATTGTACGTGAACAGGCCTGTTCCATATCAGAGGCAGGGCAAGAGTCAAAGCATTGAACACTGCCCGCAATTCCAGAATGTTTATCGGGAGGAGAGATTCCTCCCTGTCCACCGACCCTGGAGAGAGTGTTGCTCCAGCACCATGCCCCAACCCCTCAGACTGGCATCCGTAGTCAGGAGGACTCAGTTGGTAATCCAGAAGGGATAGCCCCTGCTCAACTGCTGGGCCTGTAGCCACCAGGTCAGTGACAGACGAACCTCCGGAGTCGAGGAGATTATTTGAGACCTGATCCGATGAGGCAGGCCATACCACTTGGAAAGGATTAACTTCTGTAGAGGGCGAGAATTAAATTGAGCGTACTCTACCATGTTGAAGGCCGCCACCATGAGGCCTAGTACTTGCATCACCGAGTGTATTGACACTCTTGGGTGAGAGAGGAAGCATCTTATCCTGTCCTAAAGTTTCAGGACTTTCTCTGGAGATAGAAACAGTCTTTGACTGTGTGTGTCCAGAAGTGCCCCCCCCCCCCAGGTGCACCATGCTCCGAGCAGGGACTAGCGAGGACTTCTTCCAGTTGATGAGCCCCCCGTGGGCTTGTAGGAAGTTTACCGTCATTTGTAGATGACTGAGGAGGACATCTTGGGAGTTCACCAGGATCAGCAAGTCGTCCAGATATGGCAGGATCCCGATTCCCTGACGACGCAGATGAGCCGTCATCACGGTCGTAACCTTGGTGAAGATCCGAGGGTCCGTGGCAAGTCCAAAAGGCAGAGCCTGGAAATGATAATGAAGGTTGCCAATAGCAAACCACAGATATTGCTGATGCGATAGGTATATGCAGATAGGCATCTTGTATATCCAGGGATACTGAAAGGATTCCTCCTCTATCCTTTAACCCTCGATGTGATAGCCTCTTAGACGTCCGTGAGTGTAAACCTTTTATGCTACGAGTAACATGCACAACACAAGCAGTAAAGATTCACACTGTTTATTGTTGGTTTAACAAAAGTATATAAAAGAAAGGATTTAGGGCGTGTATATCCAAAGTCAATAACTAATTGGACAGAACACAAAGGGGCTAACATAACATGATTGGCTAGGAACTGCCGCAGTGGAAGGATATGCATATATGGGCAAGTTGGTACTCAAATAGGAAGGTTATTCACACGGTATAAAAAAGATAACAGACAAGGACAGTAGCAAAAATGTGCTGGAACATTAAGTTCTATAACACAAGCAATTCTATGACATTGAAGCAGAGACGAGCTTTAACCCTTTCAATCCCCTCTTAGAATCATTATTGTTATACTATATGATTCTTGCAAAGCTTACGTCTTTCTGCACACCAATGGCGCAATTTTTAGCCTGAGCGGGAGTTGCAGTAATTGTTGGGCATTTTAAGAAGGGTTAATCGTTGAGTTAATGATGTTCCGTGTTTATCCTTTTCATCTAAGGCTTCAGCGGGCTTATAGCCCCATGGGGTACCTGTGTTCCAGGCAGCCGCGGACCATGAGCTGCAATCATTTCCCCAGTTATGGCCTGTAACGCAAATATAAGGTACCTCGGGGCTTAGGTTGTCTGTGGTGTCAGCGCGGATCTGGTAGTCAACAGACTTTTGGACAGCAGCTAGTTGGGGGAATTGGAAATAATCTAGTATGTAGGTTGCGGTGTATGTGGTGGAAGAGTTATACCATAGTGTCAGTTTCCCTTATTCTGAGTTATATCAACCTCAGTCATTGAGAGGGGAAAATGGGCCAGTAGGGCTATCAAGATAGTCCCCAGGGTAAAGATAGGGGGCATTTTCTTCATCCTCCTCTGGTCTTCTGTCTTCGCTAGGTGGGAGGTCAGGGCTGTCCGCCCCTGTTCGTACCTCACTGGAATCACCTGTTTCCTCCTCTAGGTCTGGTCTAGGAATTTTCTTTACTCGGGAAGCATGGATCCAGGTGGAACTCTCTTCTGTCAGGACTGCGGTTCGGGTTACAGCAACGACTTCCGCCTCTGGGCCATAGGTGAAGTCTCCTGGGCTCTTGCTGCGGGGGAGGATCTTCACCACTACTCTGTCTCCGACCTTAAAAGGGTGTGTTGGTTCCTGTGGATTCAGAGGGTTTTTTACAAGCGACATCATGTTCAATCTCATCAAGTTTGGTTATGAGGGCCCTGACATACTCTTCCCTTATAAGTTCTAGATCTCCTTCCTGTATCATCAACGGTTTCTTAGCCCAGGGTGTGGGGAAGGGTCTACCCATTAGTATTTCAAAGGGTGAGTATCCTAGAGTTTTCTGTGTTAGGATTCTAGCTACTGTCTTAGCATCCTCTGACTTAGTTGGGAATACCTCTGGCCAGCGAGAGAACATATCTACAATGACCAGGGGATATTCTTGTTTACCTGTACCAGGGATATGGGTAAAATCAATTTGTAAGTGTGTAAAAGGGGTGGTGGGGTATTCAAGATGCTGGTGTTTAGCTTTATTAGGGTTGTTAGGGTTGTTCCTGAGGCAGGTGATGCATCTGCTAACATATTGGTCCACAAGTGATTTGGCATTAGTAACATAAAAATCATTGGTTAGTAGGAGGAGTGTTGTGGCTTTACTATGGTGACCAACACCATGGTAATGGGCAATGAGCAAAGGGGCACTGGACTGGGGTATACAGGGTTTCCCCTCTTTGCAGATTAATCCTGATTTAGGATTTTTCTGCAGAATTGGGTAAGTCCAGTCGGAGAGATCAGTATTAGTCGCAGCAGCTTGAAGTTGAGTGAGCAGATGGACGTTGTCAAGGGAGGGACATGCTCTAGTGAGTGCAATGAGTTCTGCAGCTTGCGCGGACTGATAAGGTATTGGTAGGGTTTCCAACACAGTGTCAGAGAGGGTGACAATGGCATAGCCAGCCTGGTATGTATTGTCATTGGGCCTACTACGGGAGCCGTCAACAAAAACTATGTCTGCGCCTGGTATGGGAACGGGAGACATGTCAAGTCTGGGAGAAGTTTCAGCTTCAATGGAAGCAGCACAGTCATGTAGGTCGGGTGGTTCATCCTCGGGACCTTTCAAGCCTAAAAGGGCATTGAGAATGGGTGCAGGGCCAGAAGAACTAGCAGTGTACTTGATGGTAAGGGTAGGGTTACTCAAAAGGAGTACTTCATATCCACTAAGGCGTTGTGCTGACATGTGCTGTGTGTGTAAGCCTTTAAGTATTGCCAGGACATCATGTGTGGTGTGGAGTACTGTGGTGTGGCCTAAAGTGAGGGTAGTGGCCATTTCTGCAACCATTGCACAGGCTGCCAAAGCCCTGAGGCAGGCAGGCATACCTTGCACAGACACTGGCATGACTTTGGAAAAAAAATGCCACGGGGCGCAACTTCCCTCCATGAAACTGTGTGAGCACCCCCGCCATGGTTTTACAATTGTCCCTTGCATATAGATGGAAAGGTAGTACATAATTGGGGAGGCCAAGTGCCGGACTTTTCATCAACATACATTTTAAACTTTCATATGCAGTTAACATTTCTTGTGACCATTGTACAGTTTTAGGTTTGTCCTTCAGTGTGGCTTGTCTCAAAATGTTATCATAATAAGAGCAATCAGAAATCCACTGTCTGCAGTAATTTACCATATCCAGGAAGGACAGTAGTTCCTTCTGGGTAGTTGGGGTGACCAGGCCCAATACAGACTGTATGCGTTGTGGACTGATTTTCCTCTCTCCCTGAGTGAGCACAAAACCTAAGTAATCAACATGCTTTTTACACCATTGCATTTTTGTTTTGGACACCTTGTGTCCACATTCACAAAGCCAGTTTAGTAATGAAACACCATCCTCTCGGCAGGCCTCCTCAGTTTGACTACAGAGCAGCAGATCATCTGCATACTGTAGCAGGACTGAACCATGGTGAGGTTGCCAGGGCCCCAATGTGGCCTGGAGACAACAGGTGCGTCAATAATCTGCGCCAGGTAAGTTGTTTACCCTCAAAAGAAAAGGCAAAAAGTAATTGTGTCTGTGAATCTACAGGTATGCTGAAAAAGGCATTCTTCAAATCAATTACAGAGAAGAACGCAGCATCTGCAGGGATTGCAGAAATGAGTGAGTTTACATCTGGAACAATTGGTGCAATTGGGACAATTAACTGATTGATCGCTCTGAGATCCTGTACAAATCTTATACTGCCATCAGCTTTGGCAACAGGGTTCACAGGAGTACAGTATGGTGATACAATATGTCTGAGAATACCCTGTTGTAAGAATTGCTGTATCATGGGGCGGAGACCTTCTATAAACAGGTTGTGAGTCGGGTTTGAGATTGGCCTTATATGGTGTGCATGAGATTAGGCCAGTGTCATATGGACCTTCCGACCAAAGAGCGGGGTTTACTTGAGCTAAGTCAGGCATTGATGGGTATCCCATTGACTCCCATTGAAGGAGCAGTCTTTTCCAAATCACCATCATATAGGTCAGAACACAAAACACTGGTTGTTGCACCGCTGTCCACAAAAAAGGGAACTTTACTTCCATTTATAATAAGTGGCAGCAGAGGTGAATCTTTCCCTGACTGCGGGGTTGGTTCTGTCTGTCAAAGCGTCTGGAGTTCTGATAGTTATGAGTGGGTGCAGGTTTCTTTACATCAAAACACCCTGCAGCCTCTTTCTCATACAGATGTTTTTTTTAAAATCTATCGTACTATCAGAAGTCCAGGAAGAGACGCTTTGCTTAACAGAAACTATGACAGAAGGTAGAAGGTTGTTAATGAAGGTGGAAATGAGTAAGCTTTCTGAGTTAAGCAAAGGTAAGCCAGCGTCATCTGTCCAGCAGTCCTTTGCAAGCTTGGCGCAAATAAGATATACAGCCATCGGGGGTAATGGTGGGCTTGGGACAGTGTTTTACTATTATCTAAACTCTGGGTTACTGGTGCGTTAGGGATAGAGCTAGTGGACGAATTTTCTAGCAGTGGAGTTGGAGGCGATCCCATCTGGTGTGAAAGGGTTACTGCTGCTAAGAGATCTGTGTCTTTAAGCGCAGGATATATTGGAATGTAAGGGGGAGGCGAGAGGGTTTTCAAAGATTTACAGTTTCTCACTTCCTCCCTTCTGTGCTGTTGGGAACTGATATTTGTAATCCTCCATATAGAAAGGGTAATTACTGCCTTCCCATGGGAATGGGTCCTGTCCTGCTTTCTCTGTCTACCCTGCTAAATTATCCACCCAGGGATCAATCAAATAATAATCAGAGGTAGAACTACGGGCCACGTATTCTTTACATGTCTCGGAGGGGGGTATACAGTTTTCTTACTCTGACCAGAGCCCATAGTAAAAACACAATTTCCAACAACTTTCTATGCATGCATCAGCTAACCAGTTAATTAGTTATTGACAATATCACAATATCATCTGCATAGTACTTTAACAAAAAACAATTGATAGTAATAATCTGTACGTTTACTCACCACTCGTACAGGGACTTGGAAATGCAGCGTATTGTGATAGGAAGCAAGAAAGTTATAAGGGTATTCAACAGACGTGCACTTACCACCCGTCAAGCTGAATACATGAAACTTATACTCTAATATCTGTTATTAATAAGTAGACAATCAAATCGAGGTATAATCTACGTTATGTATAGACTCCCAGGTCTATTTTAAGTATCCCAGATACTAACGTCTTTGGAGAATTGCGCTTGGACCCCCGGTCCCTTCTCAGACGTATCTTTAAGTCCCAGACATTAAAGATGTTTGGTCACGTGTTCCCAGAACACTGACACGGATTCAGCTTCAGTGTATGACCGCAATCCCGTACGGCAAAGACAGACAATAAATTCTCTATCTTACCGTCCGGGGACGACCAACTGAATCACGGACGGAGCCCCCACTTGAAAGGATTCCTCCTCTATCCTTTAACCCTCGATGTGATAGCCTCTTAGACGTCCGTGAGTGTAAACCTTTTATGCTACGAGTAACATGCACAACACAAGCAGTAAAGATTCACACTGTTTATTGTTGGTTTAACAAAAGTATATAAAAGAAAGGATTTAGGGCGTGTATATCCAAAGTCAATAACTAATTGGACAGAACACAAAGGGGCTAACATAACATGATTGGCTAGGAACTGCCGCAGTGGAAGGATATGCATATATGGGCAAGTTGGTACTCAAATAGGAAGGTTATTCACACGGTATAAAAAAGATAACAGACAAGGACAGTAGCAAAAATGTGCTGGAACATTAAGTTCTATAACACAAGCAATTCTATGACATTGAAGCAGAGACGAGCTTTAACCCTTTCAGATACCATTTAATCTCTGGGTTCCATGGCCAGTACAATCGAGCGCAGCATTTCCATACAGAACTTGGACACTCTCACAGATTTGTTCAGTGATTTCAGGTTGAGTATAGGCCGGAAAGACCCATTGGGTTTCGGGACAAGAAATAGGGTCAAGTAGTATCCTCCGCCTCTCTGGGACAGGGGTACCAGGACTACCACTCCTGTGTCCAGGAGGGAACGCACAACCAGGTGCAGAGCTTGTGCCTTCAACGGGTCCTAAGAGACAACCGTCGTTCGGAACTGGCGAGGGGGACGTCTCTTGAAAGAGACTGTGTACCTGTGGCAAGACGACTTCTCACACCCATGTGTCTGAAGTGGTCTTTAATCAGACCTGGGTTAAGTGCTAAAGTTGGCCTCCCGCCCTGGTATCCCCCAGGGGGAGGCCCGCCCCGTCATGTAGCAGGCTTGTCTTGTTTGGAAGCAGGCTGATGGGCAGCCCAGGATTGTTTTACTTTGGGCTTAGTGGTTTTGGGAGCACGGGTTTGTCTCAGGTATGCCTGATCTTTTGCTTTCCCTTGAGGTCGAAAGGAACGAAAAATGGCACTCTTTGCCTAGTGTGCAGAAGGATTAGTATTTTGGAGAAATGGAGTCTTAGCAGCTGCTAAGTCAGTTACAATCTTATTCAGATCTTCCCAAAACAGGATATCTCCCTTAAAAGGGAGTACCTCCAAGGTCTTTTTGGAGTCCAGGTCCACCTTCCATGACCTCAACCACAGAATTCGTCTAGCCAGGATGGACGCAGTCGACGCCTTGGCCGCCATTACACCTGCCTCACAGTACACCTCCTGAATATAGTGGGAGGCGGTGGCAATATGAGACAGATATTGTCTGGCAGTGTCCGATATATCCTGATGCAGCTCTTCCTCTATTGCCTGAACCCATGCTTCAATTCCTTTCGCGGTCCAGGAGGCTGCTATAGTGGTCTATGTACAGCACCTGTAAGGGAGTAAATAGACTTCAGGCATCCTTCGACACGCTTATCTGTCGGTTCCTTCAGTGAGGTGACAGTAGTGACAGGCAGAGTAGATGACACCACAAGACGGGTGACATGGGAATCCACCGGCGGTGGATTTTCCCACTTGTTACAAATCTCAGCGGAGAGAGGATAACGAGCTAGCATCTTTTTAGACAGGGAAAATTCATTTCCTGGAGACGACCAGGGTTCCTGACGTATGTCTACCAAATGGTCAGAATGTGGTAAGACTACTTTAGTTACCTTCTGACGTTTAAATTTATCAGGTTTCTTAGACGCAGTAGTGGGATCTACATCATCATCGATTTGTAGAATCAGCTTAATAGCCTCCACTAGGTCAGGGATATCAACTTGCGTTGCAGTTTCCTTGTCAGAAGCGACTGTATCAGTGTCTGACAGATCAGTATACTCCCCATCCTCATCAGAAGTATCATCTGAGATATTATTGGATTGTGAGGAGGCGGCCTGCTTAGATGACCCCTTGACCGCAGAGGGACGTGGGGTAGGTTTTTGTCTAACTAAAGATTGATACAATTGTTGTATCTGGGTAGACAGAGTATCCGCCCAAGATGGATTAACTATAGGGACAATATGTGGCTGCAATGGCACAGGGGGTCCCACAGGTGGGGCTAAGGCGTGTCACAAGCGTATTAAACATATTTGAGAGTGCCGTCCAAGGTGGCTCCTGATTGGCTACAGGAGCAGTGGACTGACTGGTAGATGTATGGCACATATTACATAGACCATCATTCAAAGCTTTCCCCTCAGGCAAATCCCTGGCGCATGCGCTGCATGATACAGGAGAGTCCGTGGATTTCCCACCCTTTGTGTTAGACTTTTCAGTGAATGTAACTGCAGAGCGTATGTGTACGATACAGCCAGACAGAGTACAATACCTGCGAATAAATCCTCTAGTATGTGACAGCGAACACAGTACACAACACCAGCGTCTAAATCCGGTACCATGTGACTGCGTACACAGTACACAATACCAGCAAATAAATCCGGTATGATGTGACTGAGTACATAGTAGAATACACTTAACGGTAAATACTGTGCAGCACTATATATGAGCACCTAGTCCTAGGGTACAGAGTACAGTGACAGATACACTGAAAGTGAAATCCACATGGCAGATACAGGCACACACAGTCGCAGTGATAATGCAGATAATTATTTTAGTCAGACAATAAAACTGCACCGGACTAATATATTATATATATATATATATATATATATATATATATATACACTGAAAGTACAGCGCCACATGCGGTGGTAAAAAAACACAAAATAATAGTCAGGCTTTTGACTGTCAGATACACTCCCTATTAGAGGGCGTCAGCCAGTCCCTAGAGTTTTTTTTAGCAATGGCAAGTTGCTAAGGGGTTTTTTTGATGTGTAAATATATACTAGGGGTTCGGCGACCACTGGTGTACCATATGGAAAGTACTTGGAAGACAACCTAACTAGTTTAAAAAATATATATATATTGACTAGGGAGATGTTTCTAAAAAAAAATTACATATTTATTCAGCATATATTTCAACAATTGCAATGATAGGTAATATATAGTATAAGGGAACAGGTCATTATGTCATTATACATAGGCAGTTTTCACTTATAAAAAAGAAATGGAAAATTGCTTAAAATATTATTACATAAAAAATAGTAAAGTGCATGCAGATGGTATGATAAAAGGTATTGAAAAGAAGTATAACACATAAATGATATACGTGTGATCCAATATCCAAAAAATATATAAAAAAAACTTTAAAAGTAGAGGCTTATCTTATTGTGGAGGATCAAGGCAAAGCTAACCAACGCGTTTCGTCAATCTGACTTCATCACCCTTGGGGCGGATACTCAGCTGAACACAGGATAGAATACTCTGAAAAATAGTAAGTTGAAGGAATAATAAGCTAATGGAACACTTATTAGGAGTTGTTATGATACATATTGTACTAATTTAACCGAACATCAATTAGGAACCATTGGGAAAAAGAATATTACATTCCCTGAAGAAAAATTCACAGGTGGCCACATATTACAAGACAGGAGGTAATCCTTATATAAATTTACTAGAATTAAATATTGTTCCAGTATTTGAACATTTGGAACTAAGATTTACCATCAAGGCACCAGATAACGATACTGTCCAGTCACTGATACCAATCAAGAAGACTGCCTTAATGACAGCCACTTCAATACTAATTTGAGTGAGTACAAATCACACTTTGAAAGGTGAATTCAACATCTTTTATTTTATTTTATCTCAGTTTCATAAATAATTCACACTTTGAAATGTGAATTTAACATCTTTTATTCTATCTCAGTCTCATAAATAATCTTTATCACAAATGTATTATATGTAAAACAAATGTTAACACAAAATTATACAGATATGCAATAAGAGGAATATATTATCCCTATCCATATCTTTAGATATCTATATATTTTTATACTTTTGTTTTTCCTACATGCGCTAGCTATCTTCATAATGACTTAATTTGTTGTTGCTCCATTATTAAAAATATCTTAAAAATTTCTTGATGTTCCGCATTGTTGGTTCGTTCAAATGGTTTCATCTAGAAAGAAACTTAGATAAGAAGCCTTGTAAATTTAAACTAAAGGAAACCAGTGTGTAATATGTATTTATGATACTTTTGATATGTATTTCTATTCCAACTGTACATCGTCTTCATCCTTTCCTTTTCTTTTTATTGAAATGTATTATAAATGTACTAGAAATCTTGAAAGAATTATATTGTATCGCAGTCTTTTGTCTATCTGTAGATATTGTTTTTATTAAGACAAGTCTTTTTATGTTTATGTTTTAGTAAGTGTATACTAAAGACACCCCTGATAAAGTCTTAAATGACGAAACGCGTTGGGTGACGTAGTATTGGGATCCATAAAGGGAATGGAAAATTAATTTACCAAATATTCACAGAAAAATTTAATTGTTTTTATGTATTCAATATTGTCTTGATGCTATAAGTTTTTAGTAACAATTTTTAAAATAAATATATGTATATCTTGGAGAAGAAAAAGACTACTGCTATTATACTTGTCTATTGAATTGGTATAAGAGGTTCATTACCTCAATTTTTAGAAGGTTATAAACATTAGGCGCACCCCAAAGAAACAACATATTTAGATATATATAGAGAGAGAATAATTTTTTTTTTAGATCAGTGCGCTAATTCCACTCTAATATCCCTATATTCCTGTATCCACCATACGATTACCAGGATATTACAATGTTCACAGTCGATTGTATACTTCTACTTCCTGTGTCCAAATATGTGGAATACACCAGGTGAAGTCACAGATAGGCTCAATAGCCTTATATCCACACCCTCCACTCCTTTGGGCGGCTGCTCGGTTCTTCAAGGTGCCACATGGTAAAATGTAGCCAACAAATCTACGAACAAACAGAAAAACAAGCGCCTATGGTGTAGTAGTTTTCTCCAGAACGATAAAGATGCGCACATAATTAAACTGCGTACCAGAGTATGGCTTGGTCTTAACGTATATCAATCCTTTCTCTTTGATCCAAATAAAGCATCAGGATCATTGTTCAGACCCAGATATGGCTGTAAGTGCAATCCTTTACCCTTCACACCTGCATCATATATATATATATATATATATATATATATATATATATAACAATGCATGGTCTGAGACCGGATGTATATATCAGAATACTCGTACAATATATTCTGGTAGAGGTACACTTGTTCTTAACCAACGCTGTCTTAAACTGACATGTAGAATACTTAAGTGTCTGTAGAATCACAGCGCTGATAAATCAGGCGGATTTACAGAGGAGACCTTGCCCTGCAGTCCCGGAGACCAGTCACAGCTACTGTGAGAAGATGGCGCCCAGCGTCTCAGTCAGGGAGTGAGGGAGAGTGTGAGGCAGCTCCAGGGTGGGAACACCAGTAGTAGATGGCGCCCAGAGCTGTGGGAGGGGCTACAGGTCAAGCGCCTTATCCCCTCTGCTGGTCCTCACCACCTGGTACTATGGAGCCTTATTAAACATGGATAATGTATTATCCGACCTGTGCTCCCCTGCCGTCGTGGCAATAGTGTGGTCCCTGTATGGCCACAGTGTACACTTGATACTACCACATAGCTACAAAACAGTGTACATTTCTTTATTTTCTATGCCTTATAGTTTTTGAGATATAGGGGGTAAAAATGTAAACAAATTACTCGGAAATGCCACTCCTGATGTGCTGCTTTTATGTAAAAAAAAAATCCTATCTCAGGGCCTAATTCAGACCTGATAGCACCTTTGCGAATTTGTAGAGTTTGTGATCAGATAGTTGCCGACCTGACAGAGTGATATACTGCCCCGTGCAATCTGCGTACGCCGTGCGAAAAGCTTTGCAAATACTGGTCAGCAGCAAATCCGTTCACAACTCACTCACCATCAAATGATTTTTCCAGTCTGTGCGTTGCCCAGGACTTTCTCCTACAGTGCGAAAGAAACCAGCTGATCAGGCGAAAAAATGGCCAGTTACCACCCCCAAACAGCCTCTTCCTGTCAATCAGCCTGCGTTCGCCTATCTATCAAAAGAGACGCAGGATTTTTTTGCAGTTTGGCTTCGCAACTGCGCATTACAATCCATACGCATGCGCAGCCGTTCAATAATTGGTCGCTGTGCGATTTCTCACAACAGTGATTAGTTCTGAATTAGGCCCTCAGTACCTAAACCACATATCATTTTGAAATTTTGACCCTTTGTCAATCAAATTATGTAGATTCCAGAAATAAAATGTTTTATCAGCCTTGCATGACTCTGAGAGTCATACATTTCTGTAGTTCATTAATAATTTGTTTGGTGCAAAAAAAAAGAAGTGGGTTCAATAAATATAATCGGCCTAAAGCAGATGAGTTATAATGTCCCTTTTTTGTTTAAATTGAGTCTTAAATTATATTTTAAAAGGCTATAAAAGAAAAATAATGGCATTTTGATTACCTGTATGAGTATTTTTTTTTTTTGCAAATAATTTTTATTGAATGGATTTCACAGATACACAGTACCAATGATGTAACATGCAACAAAACCACAAACAGGATGACATTTTCAATTAAACATCATATTATGAATAGCGTTTACACGAGGGCCTTTTTGAATCCGAAATAGACTTTTCCTCAAAAAACACGTTACCATACATCTATCGCTTGACAGGGATCTGTATGACTGTAACTAATCACCTTTGTTTAGCGCCTTCGAAAAATTGATTAAAGAGTGGTCTTTACATGAAATCTCTTGGCTGGGGCGTATCTCTGCAACTAAGATGGTACTGCTACCTAAACTTCTTTACCTATTTCGGGCCATCCCCCGCAGCTTCCCTAAACCTCTTAGTGTTAGGGCTAATAATATTCTGTCACACTTCATCTGGAAGGGATCTAGACCGCGTATCTCTAGGCAGGTTCTGTCATTGCCCAAGGGCTTTGGTGGGGTAGCTTACCCCAACTTAGATGCATATCACTCCGCTTGCCTTCTTAGTCAGGCCCGCGACTGGTATGCAGCACATTCCCCCAAACCATGGGTAGTTATTGAAAGATCCTTTTTAGGGTCGATTAACATTACAGATCTATTTCTACTGCCGATAAATAGCGTTCCGAAATGGACTGGTCCTGCGGACGCGATTAGATGTACTTTGAAGTTATGGCACTCAGTGGTTGTGTCTGACCCAACTATTGCATTACCGGCAGCGGATCTTCCTATCAGAACCGTTGCTTGTACTATCCCTGATCTTATATTAGACACCTGGACTGACGCTGGAGTTGTGAGACTGAAAGATCTTTTTTTGAATGATGGTTTGATTCCCTTCTCTCAGCTTCAGTCTCAGTTTGGGATATCTAAACATGATTTTTTCAAGTACTTACAACTACACCATTGGCTCCTTTCTTATGTTGACGGGTCTGGTGGCCCCCTTCCTCTACCTGCTATGATGTTCTCTAGATTGTCTACCCCTGGGCATAGGGGTGGGGTATTCAGATGGTATCCGTATATTGTACTTCTGAATAAAACCGGTAAACTCCCTTCGCAGATTAAGTGGGAGAAGGATCTTTCTATTGTACTTCGAGAGGAAGAGTGGGATACAATTTCCTCACAGTGCTTTAAAATCTCTAAATGTCTCCAGCATTCAGAAATGTTCCATAAACTATGCAACAGGGCGTACTTCACTCCGCAGAGGCTTCACCGTATCTAGCCCTCGACCTCCCAGCTATGCTGGCGAAAATGTGGTGATGTAGGCACCATTCTACATATTTTCTGGGATTGCCCAGTTTTGAGGCCTCTGTGGACGGAAGTGTTCTCTCTTTTGGGGGAAGTGGTGGGACCGACTGTGCCACTAAATCCACTATTTGCCTTATTCCACTACTCTCCTCACGCTCTCCTCAGCTGCGACAAGTATATTGTAGGTCACGTCTTAATATCAGCTAAGGCGGCGATTGGCCAATTGTGGAAATCACAGTCCATACCTCACATTCAGACGGTTATTAATAATACCCACAAGCATTTCCTTTTTGAAACAGCGGGATGTGTGTATTCTTCATCTCCTTCTTCTATCTATATGAGATGGTTTAAATGGAGTGAATTCCGGGAGAGACAGGGTCACTCCGTAATTTTTAGTGATCCCATTGACACGGCAATTCTACACTCTCCACAATCTGATAATACCCGTATGTGACAGATGCCCCCTATCTATCTATTTAACTTTATGTTACCATATCTGAGTAAGGTACACCCCTGACATACAGGTTCTCTTCTCTTTGTCTATACTTCTTCCCTCGTGTGTGTCGTGTTATGTCTTTCTCTCTTTCCCTCTCTACTGAGCTCTCTATTTTATTACTTTTATGGTTCTATTTATGGTTGATAGTTAAGAGAAACTATGTACACTATTAGTGAACTGAGCTTCTGAATTCAGATTTGCTGTTTATGATTGGGTTTCATGTACTAGCTCAATGTTGTACACTTTATACGATCTCTGTTTGTGTACATTTATCTGTTTTTTTTCTCTATATTTGGAAATTAATAAAAAATCATTATTGAAAAAAAAAAAAAAAAACACGTTACCAACCGCAAATGCATTAAACACTAAAATTGGTATAAGGAGGAGAAGGAGAACAACAAGAGAGAGGGAGAGAAAGAAGTGGGGAAAAAGCAAGAGGAGAAGAGAAAAAGACAGAAAGAGAGCTTTGAATCCCCTGGACCTAAGACAACAAAACATCCCCCTGAAGTGCACAATACCTGCTAATGGCCCTCATTCCGAGTTGATCGGTCGCAAGGCGATTTTAGCAGAGTTGCTCACGCTAAGCCGCCGCCTACTGGGAGTGTATCTTAGCATCTTAAAATTGCGAACGATGTATTCGCAATATTGCGATTACAAACTACTTAGCAGTTTCAGAGTAGCTCCACACTTACTCGGCATCTGCGATCAGTTCAGTGCTTGTCGTTCCTGGTTTGACGTCACAAACATACCCAGCGTTCGCCCAGACACTCCTCCGTTTCCCCGGCCACTCCTGCGTTTTTTCCGGAAACGGTAGCGTTTTTCCCCGCACGCCCATAAAACGGCCTGTTTCCGCCCAGTAACACCCATTTCCTGTCAATCACACTACGATCGCCGGAGCGATGAAAAAGCAGTGAGTAAAAATACTATCTCCATTGTAAAATTACTTGGCGCAGTCGCAGTGCGAATATTGCGCATGCGTACTAAGCGGAATTTCACTGCGATGCGATGAAAAATACAGAGCGAACGACTCGGAATGAGGGCCAATGTACTGATTTAAAGTGGTCTGATTCCTTATATGTCAGCCATGGATACCAAATAGCAGAGCAGGCCTTTTCTTTTATAGCTGATGAGGAAATAAGGTCATCCTTAACCATATAGTGCTCTATGTGCATACACCAGTGCCGTAACTAGACATTTTAGCGCTGTGTGCAAGAAACCGCATTGGCGCCCCACCACCATCACCAAATATACAACAGGGCCAATGTGCGCGCCAAAAAATATAGGGGTGTGGCTTCATTTGGAAGGGGAGTGGCCACATAGCTCCCTTTTACACAGTACAGCAGGCAGAGCACCCTTTTACACAGTATGGCAGGCAGAGCGCCCTTTTACACAGTATGGCACGTAGAGTCCCCCTTTTACACAGTACGGCACGTAGAGTCCCCGTTTTACATAGTACGGTAGGCAGAGTCCCCCTTTTACACAGTACAGCAGGCAGAGTCCCCCTTTTACACAGTACGGCAGGTAGTCCACTTTTACACATTACAGCAGCAGAGTCCCCCTTTTACATATTACAGCAGCAGAGTCCCCATTTTACACATTAGGCAGGCAGAGTCCCCCTTTTTTACACATTAGGCAGCAGAGTCCCCCTTTGTTACATATTACAGCATCAGCTCCCCCTTTTTTCTATATGTGACCGGACGGTCCCGTCCCCAGTACACAGAATGGATGCTTAGGTCACACGGGACCTGACCACATAGGGGATTCCCGCTTACCGTCAGTAACCGCCTGTTACTGACTCCACCCACTGCGCAGTGGGCCGGTTTATGCTGCCACCACCAAACTCCTAACCTGCCGTGGCATTTGGAACCACGGTTCTGCTCTGCATGTGCCGACACGCTGCCTTACCACACCTGTGTGGTGTTGATGAATCCCCACTAGTCATCTGACTAGGCCTCTACCGGTAGCTGGCGGAAGGCGGAACTTGGAGACACTGGTTCACCCTAGACAGCCGGTGAACGGGGCTAGGTTTCGCATAGCCCTGTAGGTCACAAGATGATGCAATCTTCTTGAGGCAGATGATGTTTTAATGCCAACAAAAAGTTCTGAAAAGAACTTAGCAGTACAGCAAGATGTTACAGCAGAAAGTAGTTGGTACAATACACTCTGGATGCTCGCAGGCCTCCTTTTTATGTCAATTTTCCACACAGTACAACAGGGGGGGGGGGGGGGTAAGCCCTCCCTGTCTTCTCCAACCAATCAGGTTATCGCACAAAATATATATAAATTATATTTTGCAAGGATATACAGTAAGTGCAAGAAAGCCATTTCCTTTTTCCTGCCACACACAGACAAAGTTTTGTATAATTTAAACTCCCAATTCCTACCACCTGGGAGTTTACACTTCACCATTGATACATTTAACACATAGCTTCAAATACGGTTTGTATTTGATTTACCAAACAAATATTTTTCCTTCCTGCATCTACCATTCAGGATTCGTATATCACTTAAATCAGCTACATGAAACAGGTTCCAAGCCCATAGACTTTATATATGGGATAAGGAGAACCCCGTGATTAGCATCTTTCTCTAAGGAACTTACACATCAAAAGGTATTGTCATTCACACCTCTCTGCTAGGACAGGGCCATTAGCATGCCACTTCCTATTTCCAGAAGATAGGAGATCCTTATTCAGACAGATATAGTAAGTGCATGCTTCCCTTTAAAATACAGGTGACCACATCTTAAATATAAATACATTTAAACATGCATTCCTGCAATTGTGCACAGAGCACTACATATAACATGTCAAGACACATCATTAAACATATTTTTAAACAGTCTGCGCCCAGCGCCGTAAGTACATTTAACAGCGACGCCAAGCGCCTACTGTCCGCAAAATGGCGCCGGGCACGAGGGTTAACCTCTTCAGTGCTGCAGCCACCATTACACGTGGGCTGGTTAGTCTCTCCGGCCATACTCTCCCCCCCCCCACCCCCAATTCAAGCGGGAAAACCAGGGAGCCATGTCCCAACGATTTGACTCCTGATCCCACAGTCTGTTAGGTTGAAGGGGACGCTACCTGGGGGGCGCAGGCTCAGGCCTAGACAGTTCATCTATAGTGCAGTGGGCCTCTCTTCGTGGGTGCACAATGTTCAGATAGTCCACCTGAAGTCCAAGTTCAATGCTCCACCACAAAAGTCTGTCCAATTTCCCCAAGGTAGGTTGCAGCCACCTAACAGGTGGGTGGTAAGTCACCACGGTGGGGGGCCAGTTACACACAAGTGCCACCCAAGGTGTCCCAATTGTGGCATACCCCACCTCCCACAATAGCAGTATTCTGCTCAAACAGGCCACAGGGTGCTCCTGCCCATATGGCTCCTCCTGGCTTAGTACTGCTCCCAGTCCGTGCAGTGGCGCAGTAGTTCATAAAACACAGTCCTGGTCAAGAATGTGCGCCATCAGCACTGGAGCGGGTACCAGAGCATCCTTCAATGACTGGTATGCCAACTCGCAAGCTGGTGCAAAGTCCGCTGACTTGGGAATGCCCTTCCTAGCTGTGAGGATACTGGGTTCCAAATAACTCAGTCATGGTGGTAGATGAAAAACCAACAGTGGTTTATTGAACAGAATGGGTTATAAACAGCTCAGCACACTTCTGTGATCCAATTCTACACGACAATCCCTCCTGGAACTCCTGACAGAACATTACTGTCAGATTGTGTTCGGTCTGTGTCCCCGGAGGGGGCGCTAGTGGGTCAGTGGAGGTGGAAGGAAGGAAACGAGGAGGTTGAATAACGTTCCTGCGCATGAGCGCAAAGGTATTTTTATTAGGCAGATGTATAACAGTTATTGCAGCAGAAATAATAATAACAGGTGAAAAAAGTCAATCACTCAGTAATGAATCTGAAAGTCTATGGCAAATGAATGATAAATGAATTTGAGAAATAATATCCGGAATATAAATCAGAAGAGCAGAATGTCTTATGGAATGGTTCTGGCTTGGAAACCAGTGCAGGGTTAAAACGGGAAACTAGGCAGTAGATGATATGGCAAACCTGAGCATAAGCAGGAGACCGACTCACAGTGCAGGTGATGGGCACTGGCAGCAGCAAGCTGTGTCACAGGTGGAGGAAATGAACGCACCTGGAGTTTGTCTTCAACTGCAGGCTGGAGCACACAAGGTGGTGATGAGTGTGAGGCCTTATGCAGGTTGCAGGTATTGCTGAGCCTTGAAGTTCCACGGGAGAATGCAGAGTAACCAGGAGTATAATGTTCTTAGCAGAGAACCAGGAACTCAGGAGAGACAGGAACCGATCCTTTCATGTAGGTCGCAGATAGACACAAAGTCCAGGATGCCTGTGAGCTGTACCTGTAGCCTCCTATATACCCCATGGTACGCAGGGATTGGATGAGTGCAGGAAAGGTGGGTGCGGCCACGCACCGGATTGGCCGTAGCATACTGGCTATTGCAGACTGTCATGGCGGCGCCCACGCCGCGGCCCAGCGGGGACGCGGCGCGCTACACGCCTGCTGTCTCAGCAGTGCCCCCAGGATCCAGATGATGACCCATGGCAGGGGCATAGGCGGCCGGTGACCGCAGGGAGCCAGGACGGAGTCCGCAGCGGCGGACGGATGTCAGCCTGGTAAGTCGATTCCTGACAGTACCCCCTCCTTTAGGGGTGGACACCGAACACCCACGTGGTTTGGAGGGATGAGTGCTGTGGAAAACACGGACCAACCTAGGAGCATGGACATCAGATGAATTCACCCAGCTTCTCTCCTCTGGGCCATAACCGCACCAATCGACCAGGTACTGGAGACGTCCATACCGGCAACGGGAGTCCAGAATCTTGTTGATCTCAAATTCCACGCCCCGCTGAGTTCGGATCTTGGGACCTGCTGGAAGAGTATTCTGAAAGCGGTTTAGAACTAAAGGTCTGAGGAGAGAAATGTGAAAGGCATTAGGTATACGAAGTGAAGATGGTAATTTCAACTTGTAAGCCACTGGGTTGATGACACTCTCAATAGGGTAAGGACCAATGAAGCGTGGTGCAAACTTCATGGAAGGAACCCTGAGACGAAGGTTGCGGGTTGATAACCAAACTCGATCCCCAGGTTTCAAATAGGGAACCGCACGTCTCTTGCGGTCGGCAAAGATCTTATATCGACTGGAGGCTTTTTTGAGGGAAACGTGAATCTTTTTCCAAATGGTTGAAAACTGAGTTAGTGCAGAAGTGGCAGCTGGAACATCCATATGAGGAAGCTCTTGGAATTCAGGTACACGGGGATGTTGCCCATAAACTGCAAAGAATGGTGTCGTATCAGTGGCAGTATGATATCGAAAGTTATGGGCAAACTCGGCCCACGGGAGCAGATTGAACCAATCATCCTGGGAAGATGACACATATAACCTTAAAAAAGTCTCAAGTTCTTGATTGACTCTCTCTGTCTGCCCATTCGTCTGAGGATGGTATGATGACGAGAATTTCAATTTTACCTGCATGGCAGAACAGAGGGCCCTCCAAAACCTCGCTACAAACTGTACCCCCCGATCAGATATTATTTCAGAGGGTAAACCATGTAAGCGAAAAATCTCCTGTATGAAGATTTGGGCAAGTTTCGGGGCAGAAGGGAGACCCTGGAGGGGAACGAAATGAGCCATCTTGGTGAATCTGTCCACTACAACCCAAATGGTATTATGTCCCTGAGAAGATGGAAGGTCAGTGATAAAATCCATGGACAGATGAGACCAAGGACGACTAGGGACAGACAAGGGTTGTAACTGACCTGCTGGTGACTGACGAGGAGTCTTGTGCTGCACACATTTAGGACAGGATGCCACGAAATCCTGGATGTCCATTTTCATCTTTGGCCACCAATATGATGCGGAAAGGAACTTGAATGTCTTCAGGACACCAGGATGACCAGTGAACTTGGACTGATGGGCCCAAGATAGCAACTTGGGACGGAGCTCTGAGGAAACAAAAGTCTTACCAGGAGGAGGAGCTGGGGAGACTTGAGAGGCAGCGAAAACCACGGGACTCAGGATGGAATGTGGCACAGAGTCAGATGTTCCTTCTTCAGATTCCATGGATCGGGATAATGCATCGGCTTTCACATTCTGTGAACCTGGGCGGAAATGAAGCTTAAAATTAAAACGTGAGAAAAACATAGCCCACCTGGACTGGCGAGGGTTAAGGCACTGGGCTGCTTTTAAATAAAGCAAGTTCTTATGATCCGTGAAGATGTTAAACGGATGTTTGGCCCCTTCTAGGAGATATCTCCATTCCTCGAGAGCCAGCTTGATTGCCAGTAACTCCTGATCTCCCACGGAGTAGTTAGCTTCTGCAGGAAGAAACTTGCGAGAATAGAATCCACACGGGTGGACTTTCCCATCAGATCCCTTCTGGGAGAGAACAGCACCTACCCCAACTGTAGAGGCGTCTACCTCCAACTCGAATGGTCTGTCGACATCTGGCTGTGACAGCACTGGAGCAGACATAAAGGCTAGCTTGATTTTCCGGAAGGCTGCCAAGGCTTCTTCTGACCAGTTGGAATGATCTGCCCCTTTCCGAGTCAGGTTGGTAATAGGAGCGATGAGAGTGGAGAATCCTCGAATAAATTTTCTATAGTAGTTGGCGAAACCCAGGAACCGCTGGATAGCTTTGAGGGAAGTTGGAATGGACCAGTTGGCAATGGCTTCCAATTTCGTCGGGTCCATCTGAAGATCCGATCCGGAGATTATATAACCCAGAAAGGGTATAGAGGGAACTTCAAAGGTGCATTTAGATAGTTTCCCGTAGAGACGATTCTCACGAAGACGTCGGAGAACTTCACAGACTTGTAGGCGATGAGATGGAAGGTCTTGAGAAAAGATAAGAATATCATCTAGGTAGACAACGAGGTATTTATACAGCACATCTCGAAAAATTTCATTCACAAAGTGTTGGAATACCGCTGGAGCATTACTCAACCCAAATGGCATTACCAGGTATTCATAATGGCCATCTCGAGTGTTGAAAGCTGTTTTCCACTCGTCACCACTCCGGATTCTGATGAGATTATAGGCACCGCGGAGATCTAACTTGGTGAAAATGCGGGCCCCCTTAACTCTATCAAAAAGTTCGGTAATGAGTGGTAACGGATAACTATTCTTGATGGTAATGTCATTGAGACCCCGATAGTCAATGCATGGACGCAGTCCTCCATCCTTCTTTTTGACAAAGAAGAAACCTGCACCAGCGGGTGATGATGACGGACGGATGAATCCTTTCTGGAGATTCTCTCTGATGTAATTACTCATCGCCTCTGTTTCAGGAACAGATAAAGGGTAGGTGCGCCCCCTAGGTGGCTTCTTGCCAGGAAGGAGATCGATGGGACAATCCCATTCCCTATGGGGCGGTAGAATATCAGCAGCCTTTTCACAGAAGACGTCTGCGAAGTCTTGATAAACTGCTGGAAGACTTAGCTGTGACTTTACTTCGGTTGATTTAATGGGACACACTTGGGCTAAGCAGGATTGGTGACAATGTGAACCCCATGAGGTAAGCTGCAACGTTGTCCAGTTGAACTGTGGGTTATGTAGCTGGAGCCAAGGCATGCCCAAGACAATCTCCTGGGTGGCCTGAGGGATGACCAGGAACTTGATCAGTTCTGAATGAAGAAATCCAACTCCCAGAACCACTGGGGTAGTTTGATGTGAAATGTTCCCCTTAGAGATTCTACTACCATCCACAGCAGTAATGTATACAGGACAAGAAAGTTCACAGGTAGACAGACGAAATTTATTTACGGCAGCTTGGGTGATAAAATTTCCTGCAGCACCGCAGTCCACTAATGCTGACGCAGACTGGAGCCCAACGGAGGTTTCTAGCGTCACTGGAAGAATGAGGTCTTGTTGGGAAGGAGCTTGACTGAGAGATCCTAACTTGACTCCTCCCTTACAAGTCAGGATCTGGCGTTTCCCGAACGCATCGTGCAGGAGTTAATTTGATGACCCGCAGCAGCACAGTACAGGCAGAGCCTCTCCCGTATTCTTCTTGCCCGCTCTTCAGGAGATAGGCGGGACCTATTAATCTGCATAGGCTCGTCAGAAGAGGGAGACTGGAACTGTACAGGAGGTATGTACCTTGGTCTGCGAGACTCACTCCGAGCGCGTTCATTATTGCGTTCGCGGATGCGAGAGTCCAGCTTAATACATAGGGAGATCAAATCAGGCAGTTGAACAGGAATGTCACGGGTTGTCAATTCGTCCTTGATCCGATCCGAAAGTCCGTGCCAGAAGGCTGCTACCAGAGCTTGGTTGTTCCACTGGATCTCTGCAGCCAACGTCTGGAACTGGATGACATATTGTCCCATGCTTCGGTTACCTTGACGAAGTTGGATCAGGTCTGCCGAAGCTGATGTTGCTCGACCAGGTTCGTCAAAGATCCGTCTAAAGGTTGACACGAAGTCTGAGTAGTTGTTGATCAGAGGGTCAGCACGTTCCCACAGAGGAGACACCCAACTCAGAGCAGAACCAGAGAGTAAGGAAATGATGTAGGCAACCTTGGACCTTGGTGTGGGAAAGTTATGTGGCAATAACTCAAACTGTATTTCACACTGATTGAGAAAGCCGCGACATAGTTTAGGACTGCCATCATATTTGCTCGGCACGGGCAGGTGCAGGCGTGATACTGGAACTGATGCAGCCGACGTAGAAGAATTTACAGCACTGGCAGGTGCTGGAGTAACTGGAACAGTAGGTGAAAGTACACTGGGCAGGGATTGCTGCAGTGTATCCAATCGGGAGGACATCCCTTGTAGAAAGTGAAGCATCTGCTGCTGCGCAACCTCTTGACCATCCAGACGGGAGACCAGATCTTGCAAGGCCTCTGACCCCACACTCCGTCCACCATCCGAGTCCATCGATCCTGGACTTACTGTCAGATTGTGTTCGGTCTGTGTCCCCGGAGGGGGCGCTAGTGGGTCAGTGGAGGTGGAAGGAAGGAAACGAGGAGGTTGAATAACGTTCCTGCGCATGAGCGCAAAGGTATTTTTATTAGGCAGATGTATAACAGTTATTGCAGCAGAAATAATAATAACAGGTGAAAAAAGTCAATCACTCAGTAATGAATCTGAAAGTCTATGGCAAATGAATGATAAATGAATTTGAGAAATAATATCCGGAATATAAATCAGAAGAGCAGAATGTCTTATGGAATGGTTCTGGCTTGGAAACCAGTGCAGGGTTAAAACGGGAAACTAGGCAGTAGATGATATGGCAAACCTGAGCATAAGCAGGAGACCGACTCACAGTGCAGGTGATGGGCACTGGCAGCAGCAAGCTGTGTCACAGGTGGAGGAAATGAACGCACCTGGAGTTTGTCTTCAACTGCAGGCTGGAGCACACAAGGTGGTGATGAGTGTGAGGCCTTATGCAGGTTGCAGGTATTGCTGAGCCTTGAAGTTCCACGGGAGAATGCAGAGTAACCAGGAGTATAATGTTCTTAGCAGAGAACCAGGAACTCAGGAGAGACAGGAACCGATCCTTTCATGTAGGTCGCAGATAGACACAAAGTCCAGGATGCCTGTGAGCTGTACCTGTAGCCTCCTATATACCCCATGGTACGCAGGGATTGGATGAGTGCAGGAAAGGTGGGTGCGGCCACGCACCGGATTGGCCGTAGCATACTGGCTATTGCAGACTGTCATGGCGGCGCCCACGCCGCGGCCCAGCGGGGACGCGGCGCGCTACACGCCTGCTGTCTCAGCAGTGCCCCCAGGATCCAGATGATGACCCATGGCAGGGGCATAGGCGGCCGGTGACCGCAGGGAGCCAGGACGGAGTCCGCAGCGGCGGACGGATGTCAGCCTGGTAAGTCGATTCCTGACAATTACTTCTTAGCCAGTCTCCTGCCACACTCTGACCTTCTCTCTCAGATCTCTTTCAATCCCGTTTGCTATTATCAAAACCTTTGTCTTTCCTACAATAAGGCGACACCCCCAGAACAGTTTCAAAGCAAACCTACTTTCACATGTCCAGGCATGTCCCCTAGGCCACAATAGATGTTAACTAAATTAACCTTACTTAATCTGATTGTGTGGCCTGGAATCCATTGTGTGGGGAAGAATGAGGGGGTTGTATGGCCTGACATCTGAGACTGGCTGTATCTACCCAACAGCAAACACACAGGTTATCTGAGCAGTCACATGGGGGGAACATTATTTTACAAGCTATAACACAATAACCATTACATTCATATATATACATCGAAAACATAACTGTACCCTTGTAACAATAACATCATACAATATAATACAATATTGCCTAGTATATAGCCAAATACAGATCAACAATTAGTGTAGTCCATGGGTAGGACCAGGGCTAGGAAAGTAACCACGTGTCTTTTACCACTGTGCGACACGACGCGCCGGCTGTGTCATCACGTGTCGTCACATTACCTTCCCCTGCTTTCTCGCCCTGTGTCCTAAGTAGCTGAAGCTTGCTGAGCGCAGTGATGCTCTTCAGCATCAGACAGTCTGTGCCCCGTCATAACAATGACTGGCTGGTTTCTCTAGTGGGTCTGGTGGTTTAATGAATAGCATTGTACAGCTTGTAGGGAGCCCACCAGCATCCCATGACCAAAGTCTGTGGTAATTGTCATGAGGCTTGTGTGGGAATTTATTTCCCCGGTCTGGTGGGTGTGTGGCCCACAGTACATAAATCAATAGAGTCTTACCAGGGTCCGGTGGAAACGTGATCAGCAGCCCATAGTTCTTGTATTTCCCCCCGGTGTCCCATCCAAATACATTAATCAAACTCCCCTTTGTAGACAGCCGCTGGGTTGGGGTAACAGCATGTGCAATAGTGTAATTCAGTAAGTCCAATAACTGCGCCTGGGGACTTAATAATTCCCCTGTGTGTGTCACATGTGGGTGTGATCCAGCATTCAGGCCTGCCAGGCGCAGGCACTCATATGCAGCCGCTTCCAGTCCTTCCCCAGTGCTGAGGCACCAGCGGCTCTCACATGCTGTATGAGCATAGGCAGTGGCGGCTCATATACGAGAGCTTCTGGCTGCAGGAGCGCTCCCATTCCCTCATTGCAGAGGTGGCGGTGGCCGGTGCCTCTCACAGGTGGAACACTGCTCCCCGTCCCCTACAGAGGCGGCGGTGGGACACTGGCACGGCGGACAGCACAACTTTCACTACTCCCGCACTCAATAAACGTCCGTACGTGGGGGGGTGCTGCCAGATGGTGCGCCTTCAGTGCATTTGCGCTGTGGGCAAGACACCATCGGCACACACCTAGTTATGGCCCTGCATACACCATTCAGGCATAGTAGGAACAACACTAGATTTCCAGTGAACTGGTATAACTGCATTGGAGCAATGTCTTTTGTATAAGTATTGAGGTCTTCGCAAAAGATTCAGAAACTAGGTCAAAAAAGCTACGTCCTCTTGCATAATAAGAGAGGCTGCTTCTACTGCTTTCCGCCAGTAAGATTTATGGAGAGGACAGTCCCACCAAATATGTAAAGGAGTTCCTACTGCCATTATGCATCTCCAGCAAGTGTTTAGGACCCCAGGGCACATTTTAGCCAGCAGATTAGCACGATACCATCTTGAGAGCACCTTGTAGTGCGTTTCCACTACTAACACGCTTGAAGAGGAATCTAACGTATTGCTGAATATTTTCAGCCAATCATCCTCTCCTACCAAACCATTTAAGTCCCTCTACCAATCAGCCATAACTTTAGGTCTAGAAGGAAAAGCCTGATCAATTATTATTTTATACATGGCAGAAAGAGCGTGACGTGGATAGGACCGTGAGAGGCACAAGTTCTCAAAGGGAGTGGCCAATCGCCTATGAGTGGCAGTCGAGCGTAGACTCATCAGGAAATTCTTAATCTGCAAGTACCTCCATATCTCTTGGTTGGGTAAACCCCAGTTGGCTTGGACTATTGGAAAACTCAGAATACCAGTCGATTCCAGAAGCTGGTCAACCCTGTGTATACCTCTAGGACGCCATATCTGAAATGACAAATCTGAGATACCCGGAGGGAATGCACGATTACCAAACAATGGCATAAACGGGGATGGGGAATGCAAGAGAAGAGGTTGAGCTCGTAGACACCCTCAGCATGCAAACATCAGGCCTACCAGAGGGTGAGAGGTTGGGGGAAAATTGGAAGCCAGAGAAGGTCAGGGCGCAAGGAAGGGAGCGAGTTCATTTTAATATGCACCCACTGTTTCCTGTCTACCTGTGACCCCATTCCATCACTCTAGTAAGAAGCACTGCTTGGTGGTAAGAGAGAAAGTGTGGTAATGTTTCTGCCTAAATAATATGTTGTGTTTAAACCTCAGTTTATGGCCTGCCCAGACATAATCCCTGAGTTTTCTCTGAAGGGCAATAATCCATGCATGATGTAGAGCAATAGGCAGGGTCTGGAGCAGGTAAAGCACTCTTGGTAAGATGTTCATTTTAATGACTCCCATCCGCCCTACCCATGGATATCGTTTTGGCATCCCAGGCAGAGAGGCCAGATTGAAGCTTGGTTAGCAGTGGAGAAAAAATTAGAAGAAAAGATTTGAGAAATATCTCTGTTCAAGGTGACCCCAAGATATTTAATCTGAATGGGATGCCATGAGAAAGGAGAAATGGATTGGAGCATCCGTAGGCTAGTCTGATTCAGCGTGAGATACAGAGCCACAGATTTGGATACACAAACCTTAAAGTTAGAACGGGCTCCAAAACGTCTAAACTCTGAGAGGAGGTTGGGAATCGAAGTTAAGGGATTAGACACAATAGCTAATAAATCCTCCGCAAATAATGCAAGCTTGCATTCCCTATCTCCTATCATCATCCCCTGTATACTAAAAAACTAAAAGAAATAATAAAATTACAGCGCACAGAAATTGCATAAATTCAATTTATTTAGGACATTTCTTAAAAAAGATTATACTTGAAAAATATATGTATAAAACAACAGTAAATCACACCACTGTCCGGTAATATCTTCACATAAAAAATGTTTTTCTCTAAAATATAAGCTCTACACCATCAGTCAGAAGCCAAAAAAGTGTAACAAAAAGGAAGAGCTCTACTTTAATATCATAAGCTACTTTGTAGCTTATAAGAGTATGTATCAATAATGTTACTCTCTAATCTCTAATGTGTTCACAGAAGTACTTCCTGATTGTTACACTTGCCGCTATATATATATATATATATATATATATATATATATATCTAAAGGGATCCGGTCTGAAGATCGACACTGTCTAGGTCGACAATGTTTAGGTCGACCACTATAGGTCGACAGTCACTAGGTCGACATGGATGGAAGGCCGACAGGGTTTCTAGGTCGACATGTGCTAGGTCTACAGGTCTAAAGGTCGACATGAGTTTTTCACATTTTTTTTCTTTTTTTGAATTTTTTCATACTTAACGATCCACGTGGACTACGATTGGAATGGTAATCTGTGCCGAGCGAAGCGGTAGCAGAGGGAAGGCACCTTGCCCGAAGCATGGCGAGCGAACGCGGTGCACTAATTTGGGATCCCGGTCACTCTACGAAGAAAACGACACCAAAAAAACAAAACCTCATGTCGACCGTTAGACCTGTCGACCTAGAAACCCTGTCGACCTTCCATCCATGTCGACCTAGTGACTGTCGGCCTATAGTGGTCGACCTAAACATTGTCGACCTAGATACTGTCGATTTGATGAACCACACCCATATCTAAAGGCTTGATTTGAGATATAATAATTTCTTTTATTTAGGAATCCACAAAAGGGATCAATTATTATAGATGTTTAAGAAATCATTCCCTATATAGGCGGTAGCAACAAGAAGTTATGATTGTAGATAATTAAGCTTTTATATATAAATCCAATATCCACAAGTTCATTTAGTACTTTGATCTATGCGTGTTAATTAATCTGGCCAGATTTAATTAGATATATTATCCCTTGTGGGGCTTAATACTGTGAGGCACAAGAGTCTTCCCCGGCTACTGGTGCCGTACCTTATCCGTGCAGTCTTTTCTGGGAGACTTTTAAATGAACACCCTCCACATGGTATAAATGACAAGCACTTTTCCTCCCCGGCTGCTCGGTGCTGGTTAACCTTACATGGCAGTCTTCTCCGGGAGGCTGTAATTAGAAGATCCAAGTGGCGGTGGTTTCAGGGCGTGAATAAAGATATGTCCCGATCAGGTGATGTGCAGCAATTCAAAAGCAACTTGACGCGTTTCTCCACCTCCTTACGGTCTCAGCGGCTTCTTCAGAAGTAGTCTCCTATCCGTCCTTGCTGCTATTTAAACACTGCGGTGTAATAGCCGCGCAGGCGTTCTCCATATATTTCAAACCTCCCTGTCAGTGTGGAGCACAATCATTGTGGCTTTAATTGCCGCACCTGTTGAATCACTATTGCTTCGTATTAATTTCTCATGGAACGTGTCTCTCTCATTCAATATATTAGCAGCCACAGTAATTAATTTATAAAATATACCGTATTTACAGATATCTCACTCTTATATCCTGGACAAGAGAGGAGATATTTAAAACATCATATATACAGAACATATATTCTTCTAAAATATTTATCCTCGTTAGTGCACGTATTATTCAAACATGTATATACAAGTAATTTAGAATTACCATATCATATGTCACTGCTGAAATGGATACATAACAAAAAATAATAAAAGCAATAAAAAATAGATATAAGATCCATTTTTTAATTCTTTCAAATTCATTTCAATGCTAATAATAAATAATAATAAATCTATATGAATAAAAATATAAATATAGATATAAATACAAATACAGACCCACTATTCTATATAAACACATAAATGTGCATATGTTGACACAATCTAGAATATTTCTCCATCAAACTATGTCACTGGCTTATGTAAGAGGACCTAGAACTATTCCCTTCTAAACGAGAGAGGAGATCATAAAAGAGCGAAGGCAATCAAATATTGAAAAGTCAAATCCATCTTTTGGTTATTTTAAATTCATTTCAATAATACTAATAGTGAATGTATACAAATAAATATACACTATTCTATATAGAACGAACAATATATATATATATATATATATATATATATATATATAGCAGCAAACAAATCAGGGCACTCGTGGTGTGTAACTCCAAAAGAACAACTCTTGTAAACAGAGAGACTTGCAACGTTTCGGGCTTTAATTGCCCGTCGTCAGGCAGAAGAGACAAACAAGAATACAGTAAAAAGATTACCTGTTAAGTCCTGCAGAGACAGGGCCGTTCGCGCCGGTCCACCACGCGTCCCCGCTGCTCCGGCCGGAAGTTCCGCGTCCGTGACTTCCTGTCTCCGTTGCAGACACGGTTGCTATGGAGACACGGCGCTACGGCACACTGTAAACAGAACACACTGAATCACCACTGTGTAATACAAATTGCATAGAAAAACGTGAATGCTTAAAATTACATTAAACTGTCCATCACTGTAAGACTGGTATTGGGAGCCATAATGCTCACAAGAACGTTATTAATAGGAGCAAATCTTATCTGGTCACATAAACATTTGAAAAAATTATTATATATCATCATCGTTATCTAAAATATCAATGTGACCAGAAGAATTACATGTAAGAATCATGTGAGAAATATGGAATAGAATATAATCAAGGTGCATTACAGAAAAACACTCAGGTTGAGCTGTTCATTTAGACCACGAGGGCTAACTGTGTCCAGAATATGAATCCATTTGGATTCCAAACATAAAAGTTTCTTGTGGCGATCCCCACGCCTGCCATCATCTGGGATCTGATCTATTATCATATGTCTAAGGTTAGACATATTGTGACGCATCTCGGCGAAATGTCTTGCCACCGGCTGATCAGATGTTTTACCATTGATCGCTGCTCGTATTGCTGTTCTGTGTAAGGCCATCCGTTCTTTAAAGGGCCTTATAGTTTTTCCTATGTAGCAAAGTCCACATGGGCACTTAATCAAGTAAACTACATAAGAACTTGTGCAGGTAAGTGGGTGTCGAATCCTGTATTTACGCCCTGAGTATGGATGATTGAAGAATTGTCCTACTATCATATGTCTGCAGGTGGTACAGTTAGGGCATTGGAAACAGCCATTCTTCTTGAATTGTGTACCTTGATGAATACTAAGTTGTTTTGTAATGTCCGAATGGACTGTCCAATCCCTAATATTCTTGCCTCTTTTGTAGCAAGGCATGATTCTGGTCTTTTTCAGACATTTAAGATCCTTGTCCCCTTGAACGATTGGCCATAGTGACTTCATAGTGTTTTGTATAGTTTTGGATCCGGTGTTGAATTTTTGGACCCAGTGTATGATGTCTTCTCCGTGTGTGGAGGATTTTGGTTTCAGGGTCTCATCTCTGGGGATCAGTTCTACCTTGTTCTTAGCTTGTTGCAGCAACGTGTTTGAATAACCTCTGTTCTGAAATTTAGCTACCATTGACTCCATACCATTCCAGCTCCTCTCTGTTGCTCGTAATTCTCTTTACCCTGAGAAGCTGTGAAAAGGGCAAACTTTTAATGGTAGCCTGTGGATGGAAGCTATCAGCACGAAGAATCGTGTTTCGATCGGTCGGCTTTGTATAAATTTTGGTGGCAATTCTGCCATTTTTTAAGCTAAGTTGAACGTCCAGAAACGGAAGCTCTTCAAGACTCATTTGAAAGGTCAACTTAATAGGTGTATCTTGATTATTGATACTGTCCATGAGTAGATGAAAATCCTCATAACTCCCCCGCCACAGTAATAGGACATCGTCGATATATCTAGTATAATATACCACCTTATCGCGAACATCCCGAGTGAAGAAAAATTGATTTTCGAGGAGAGCCATGTATGCATTCGCATATGTCGGTGCGACAGGAGATCCCATGGCACATCCCGATACTTGTACATAGTATTGATTGTTGAAGTAGAAATAGTTCATATGAAGCACCAGCTCCAATAGTTTCAAGTAGAGAGACAAGTCAGGGCCTTTGTAAAGAGTGTTATCTGTCAGGAGATCTGCAACTGCAGCAAGACCTTCACAGTGTGGTATATTTGTATAAAGACTTGTTATGTCTAAAGTACATAGCCAGGTGTTGGGAGGCACATCATCCAATTCATTCAATTGTAAAAGTAGATCAGTGGTGTCCTTTAAATAGGTCTTACCAGCTTGTACACAGGGCTGTAGATAATGGTCCAGGTAGGTAGATATATTGCTGTATAATGAGTCGCGTGCGGATATGATGGGTCTGCCTGGTGGATTCGTGCGGCATTTGTGGACCTTAGGAAGTGTATATAGAATGGGTATCCTAGGGTGATCTGTCTTCAAAAAAGAACAGGTTCCTGTATCAATTTGACCCATTCTGAGAGCTTCACCAATATTCCATCAATTTCTGCTTTGTAATCGTCCGTAGGATCCTGTTGTAATAATTTGTATACAGAGTCCACTGAGAGCTGTCTGTAAATATCTGCGCAGTACCTATCCACATCCATCACGACAACCCCTCCTCCCTTGTCGGAGGGTCTGATAACAATATCGGTATAACTACCTAATTGCTTAAGTGCATGCCATTCAGATGGTGATAAATTATTCTTGTATCTATCTGAGTGTTTCTGACCCGATATCACCTGTACATCCAATGCCCTCATGAAACCATTTATAGAGGGATTGAACGACTGTGGTTCAAATGAGGACTTCGGTTTGAATCTCGTCCTCTCTGTACTTAGCACCATTGGTTCTTTATCTTCAAAGAATTCACGTAATTTAAGCTTACGGAAAAGATGACATTGGTCTATTTTCCAATCAAGGATATTGAATTTGTTGGTGGGTACGAATCCTAAACCTTTGTTCAGGACATCAACTTCCACTGGAGTTAATATCCGTTTGGAAAGGTTGAATACCGTGTCTACTTCTGGCGTCCTCTGCCCCTGCCTTTCTTTTTTGCGGCGGCCTTGGCCTCCTCTCCTTGTTGGCGCTCTCCCGCACCTCGTCCAGTGCGGGTTCGAACCCGTAAAGGGGGTTTCTGTCTTGTTGTACGTGATGTTGAAGTGCTGGCAGAGTCTTCCCCTGATGACGTTAAGGCTTCATTAGAAGACCACCTCCCTTTGGGTTTCCTTTGTCTTGTATCTTGGCCACGGTATCTGTGATCCGCACTACCTGTTAGCCACCTATAGACTTTGAATTCTTCATAGTCCTTATTAACCACGTCAAATTTCCTTTTCTTAAAAGCGGTGAGCTCCTTTTTGTATGTTGTGATTTGTTCGTCTAATTTATCAATCAAGTTCGGATCTTGACCCCGAGTCAGGTGGTTGCTATGGATCTCCGAGAAATCTTGTATCTTTTTCCTTATAATCGTTAGTTCGCGTGCCGCTTCCTCAATCACTAATGTCATTAAATCTAATGAACACTTGTTGAGCACGGCGACCCAACATCTCACAAATTCTTTATTGTAACGGCCAATTGTGGGGGAGTTTCTAACTCGGAAGCCCCTTGGGATTTTTTTCACTCTTATATACTCTGATAGAGTTACCCCATGGAGTAGAAAGTCCGTCTCCTTCTTTCTTAATTTAAGAAGTGTATCAAAGACTTCATTGCCTGTCATTTCACTCTCAGGGCCTCCCAGGCGTTCTGAAAATAGGCGTGCTTCCGTCTCACTTTCTGAGAAACTTAGTATTTCCTGCGTAGGCACATCGATCCAATTGAAACCACTTGCTTCATCCATATTGCTACAATAGTCCTCTCACCAGCAGAAGCTGTACAGCGGATAAACAGTCATATATCTTTTAAAAGAATCAGCTCCACCACATATAACTGTGTAACAACTGTGTGTACACAGACAAGATGACTTCCACGTGGGGATTATAGAGATGCTCTGTCACTCCCTGCGACCATATGAAAAAATGTTAGGTGCTCATGCCTAAAAAGCCAAATGACAGTCCATAGGATCCAGCAAATGAGCTTTTAAATATATTGCGATTGGCCGGCACTCTAAATAAACATCAACTCCCACGGTGCACACAAGAGGGGATTTAAACAGCAAACAAATCAGGGCACTCGTGGTGTGTAACTCCAAAAGAACAACTCTTGTAAACAGAGAGACTTGCAACGTTTCGGGCTTTAATTGCCCGTCGTCAGGCAGAAGAGATAAACAAGAATACAGTAAAAAGATTACCTTTTAAGTCCTGCAGAGACAGGGCCGTTCGCGCCGGTCCACCACGCGTCCCCGCTGCTTCGGCCGGAAGTTCCGCGTCCGTGACTTCCTGTCTCCGTTGCAGACACGGTTGCTATGGAGACACGGCGCTACGGCACACTGTAAACAGAACACACTGAATCACCACCGTGTAATACAAATTGCATAGAAAAACGTGAATGCTTAAAATTACATTAAACTGTCCATCACTGTAAGACTGGTATTGGGAGCCATAATGCTCACAAGAACGTTATTAATAGGAGCAAATCTTATCTGGTCACATAAACATTTGAAAAAAGATTTGCTCCTATTAATAACGTTCTTGTGAGCAAGAGTTGTTCTTTTGGAGTTACACACCACGAGTGCCCTGATTTGTTTGCTGTTTAAATCCCCTCTTGTGTGCACCGTGGGAGTTGATGTTTATTTAGAGTGCTGGCCAATCGCAATATATATATATATATATATATATATATATATATATATGAGAAGATATTACCGGCTGATGGTGTGATTTACTGTTGTTTTATACATATTTTTTTCAAGTATAATCTTTTTTAAGAAATGTCCTAAATAAATTGAATTTATGCAATTTCTGTGCGCTGTAATATTATTGTTTCTTTTAGCTTTTTGTGTATTGTAGGTTTGGGTAACCCCTACCTTTTACTAGCTGCACAGTTATTGTTTTTGATAAGCACTGGGTCAATTTGTACATATTTTATTCCTGTATACTAACATTTAGTCGAATGGCCCTCGCCAGGGCTTCCATACATAGAACAAACATCAATGGCTACAAGAGGCAGCCATGACAAGTGCCATTCGAAATGCGGATCGGGTCTGAAAGTTCCCCATTGATACGCACATGAGCCGATGGGTTAGCATAGAGGGCACGGATTCTCTGGAGTCCCACTTGTCCCAAACCTAGATGTTCCAGACTCCCATGAGGAAATTCCAATCTACCCTGTCAAATGCCTTCTCTGCGTCTGTGGAGGGCAAGATAGTCGGAGACTTAAGCCCTGAGGCCAATTGTCCCACGACCAGGGACAAACCCCACCTACAATTTAACGCGGTTAGCTATTAGCTTAGCAAACAGTTTCACATCGACATTCAACAGGGAGATGGGCCTATAACTGGAACACTGGGCCGTGTCCTTACCTTCCTTAGAGATAACTGAAATATGAGCAAGCTGGGAATGGGGGCGGGGGGGAGGGAGACTGACCCAAGATATGATTAAATGCATGGAGCAACAAAGGGGAAAGAACGTCACCAAACATATTGTAATGTGCAATAGAATACCCATCTGGGCCTAGACTTTTACCATTAGGGGAAGATTTTATGTCCTCATCCAGTTCCTGTGCAGAAAAGGGAGCATCTAAAGCCTCCACCTCTACTGAGAAAAGGGTAGGAAAATCAACCTCTCTTAGATACTCTATAATAGAGGGCTTTCTATATAAATCAGCCCTCTTCTTCTTTGGGTCTCGAAGGTTGTATAATTGGGAATAGAAAAGATGAAACGCCGCCGCTATCTCCATAGTGGTGTTGCAAGTAGACCCATTATGCTATTTAATTTGAGCAACAAATGCAGCCGCACGTTGAGCCCGCAATGCCCTTGCCAACATTTTGCCAGGTTTATTCCCCCACAGGAAATAACGACTGCGACATTTGCGAGCATGTATTTTAATTTTCCCAGACATGAGAGAATTAAGCTCCTTACGAGTATCTAAGAGAGATTGGAAGGTGTCTGCAGATAGAGAAGATTTATGTAGAAGCTCAAGAGAGTGTTTTCTCTGTATCAGGGCTTCTCGAGCTGCCAACCGCTACTTTTTCATATATGCGCCCAATTGAATAAGTTTACATCTCTATACACACTTGTGCGCCTCCCAAACCGTTACTTTGGAAATGTCAGGTGTGTCATTAGGGAGCACATATTCAGCTATTGCTTCTCTAATCTTCTGCTGACAATAAGAATCCTGAAGGAGCAGTTCATTCAGTCTCCAAATATAGGATGTTGAATTCAAGGAGGGTTAAAGTACATGTAAAGAGATGGGGGCATGGTCCGTCCAGGTGACATGACCTATAGTAGATGCCCAAAACTAGGTGCAAACACCTGTGAGAACAAAAGATGTAGTTAAGTCTGGTATAGACATTGTGAGGGTGGGGGTAGAAGGTGTAACTTGAAGAGGGATTTTGGGTACGCCATGCGTCAATCAACTGATGACTATGAAGGGTTTTACGAACCCTCGGGTGTAGCTTATCTGAGTATCTTGGAGAGGGATTAGAAGTATCCAAACGGGGGTCTATCGACCAGTTAAAATCCCCCCCCCCCACACACACACACACACACACACACACACACACACACACACACACACACACACACACACACACACACACACACATTTCACAACACCCACTGGATTGGGCCAAAGTGAGTACCTTATCTAAAAATGCAGGTTGAGCACTATTTGGCACTTAGATGTTTATATATAGATGAAGTCCCGATTGGAAATTTCGAAATTGAGTAATTTGGCATCAGTGATAGCAACATGACGTGCAAACAAGATGGCAACACCTAATGTTTTGCCTACAGAGTTGGGGAAGTCCCTATTCCTGAGAGAAGGGGCAACTCCCTCCTTAAAATGGGTTACCTGAAGGAAAGCTACATCAGCCTTCTAAGCCTTCAATTCTCGAAGAAGCGCGACCTACTCTCAGGAATATTGAGTCCTTTTACATTCACAGACACCACATTCAATTTAGCCATTATACAAAAAACAAGGTCCTATCAGACATGAGATAGAAAAGGCTAAAACTGGCAGGAGGAGAGGGAATCGGACGTCAGTCCAATCCAGGGATCCGAAGCAGAGAAAAGAAACAGTAAAACAAAAAAAACATCAGCACATAGAGAGAAAACATGAAATCATAAATGGAGAAGGAGTAGGAACAGAACACACTGGGTCTGGGACCACAGAATGTGGTGCAGTTGGGGGCAACAGGGGAGGAACGAATCCAACCACCTACACACCTAACAAAGTAAACTTGAGTCTAAGGGGTAAATTTACTAAGCTGGGAGTTCTATTTAAGATGGGATGTTGACCATAGCAACCAATCAGATTCTATTTCTCATTTATCTAGCATCTTCTAGAAGATAATACCTGGAATCTTATTGGTTGCTATGGGCAACATCCCATCTTAAATAGAACTCTTATCTTAGTAAATTTACTCCTAAGCATATTTGAGAGTATCCTGTAAACACGTATACAGCTATTGCTAAGTCTCTGAAGACATGCAGGAGTCTAGGACTAGGATTTACCATTAGGTAATTAAAATCCTATTTTCTCTTACATCCTAGAGGATTCTGGGGATACATTTAGTACCATGGGGAAGTACCAAAGCTCCCAAACAGGGTGGGAGAGTACTGAGATTCCTGCAGAACTGATTGACCAAACTGAAGGTCCTCAGAGGCCAAAGTATCGAACGTGTAGAACTTTGCAAACGTGTTCGAACCTGACCAAGTAGCTGCTCGGCAGAGCTGTAAAGCCGAGACACTCCTGGCAGCCTGCCCAAGAAGAACCCACCGACCAAGTCGAGTGGGCCTGTATAGATTTTGGAACCGGCAATCCTGCCGTGGAATAAGCATGCTGGATAGGAAATCTGATCCAGCGCGCAATGGACTGCTTTGAAGCAGGACACCCAATCTTATTGGGATCATAAAGAACAAACAGCGAGTCGATATCCTGTGACGAGCTGTTCGTTTTACATACACCTTCAAAGCCCTCACAACATCCAAAGACTTTGAAGTAGCAGAGGTGTCGGTAACAACTGGAACCACAGTAGGTTGGTTGATGTGAAACGCAGACACCACTTTAGGATGAAATTGCTGACGAGTTCTAAGTTAAGCTCTGTCTTCATTGAAAATGAAATAGGGGCTTTTGTGAGACAACGCCCCCAGCTCCGACACATGTCTTGCTGAAGCCAAGGCCAACAGTGTGACGGTCTTCCATGTAAGGTACTTTACGTCTACCTCCTGTAACGGTTCAAACCAGTCCGATTGAAGGAAACTCGGTACCAAATTGAGATCCCAAGGTGCCGTGGGAGGCACAAAGGGAGGTTGAATGTGCAGCACACCTTTCAAGAAAGTCTGGACCTCAGGAATAGAAGCCAATTGTTTCTGAAAGAAAATGGACAAGGCCGAAATCTGGACTTTTATGGATCCCAGACGTAGGCCCACATCCACACCTGATAAGAGAAAAAGTAGGAAACGTCCCTGATGAAATTCCACCGCAGAAAATGTTCTGCTCACACACCAATAGATGTATTTCTTCCAAATACGGTGGTAATGTTTAGACGTTATCCCCTTTCTGGCTTGGATCATAATCGGGATAACTTTGTCAGGGATCCCTCTCCCGGCTAAAATCAGCCATTTAACTTCCATGCCATTAAACGTAGCCACGGTAAGTCTTGATAGATCAACGGGCCCTGTTGCAGAACATCCCTGCGAAGAGGTAGAGGTCACGGATCTTCGAGGAGCATCTCCAGAAGATCCGCATACCAGGCCCTTCTTGGCCAGTCCGGAGCAATGAATATTGCTTGAACCTTTTCCCTTTTTATTCGCTTTAGAATTCTTGGGATTAGAGGAAGTGGAGGAAACGCGTACACTATCTGATAAACCCAGGGAGTCGTCAGAGCATCTACCGCCACTGCCTGTAGGTCTCTCGACCTGGAACAATACTGCTTGAGCTTCTTGTTGAGACGAGAGGCCATCATGTCGAATTGTGGATATCCCCACAATGGAGGGATTGCAACTCAGGAGTACGGACCACGGGGATGTCCATGATAGTACAAAAAGAAGCAATGTCCTCTTCCCTCCATTGGTGGCTGTAAGACTAAACTGATATTCCCATTTATATTTGATGTTGTGCTTGCATAGAGCATCGGTCAATGGCTTAACTTGGCGTCTGGATTGCAACATATGCCAAGAGAGGTCCTAAAACACTTGGATCGGTTGACCATTAAACACCAAATTGTCAGCGTTACAAAGTCTACAAAGTATCTCATCCTTCTGAGTGAAATAATGTAACTGTCAAATGATGTCCCTTGGACGTTCGGACTGGAGATCTCTAGGGCGAAATGGCCTATGGGCCCTGTCAAACACAATAGAGTCGCTTGGGTCATTGACAAGCACTTCATTGAAGATTTTGATGAGGTTGTCTTGCAAACTGTGTTGCGCAATATCCTCAGGGACGCCCCTGATCCTCAAATTGTTTTGATGTTCTCTATTATCAATATCACCCAAGTGATCGCGTAGATTTTGAATCTCCTCAGCCTTTAGTTTTACAGTGTCTACCAGAGAATTGTGAAAAGCAGTAATCTTCTCTCCACTGGTCTCTAGAGCGACAATGCGAGACCCCAGGTGTGTCAGTTCCGTTTTAATTGCAGACACTTTAGAGTGTACTACCTCCCAGAGTTTGTGTTCCAAGGATGCAAAATCCGCTTTAGTGGGTTTATCTGCCATAGTAGGTAGTGTCTGTAACGTAAAGGCCTCTGCAAATCCGGATTCTCAACCTGTCTCAAGGTATTTGGGGATCCCCGCACTTCAGCGGTTGCTTCTGAGTTAGTTAAGTGGGCACGTGAGGCCGGGGTAAGGTGAGATAACGTCGGAGGTCAGAGCAAGGCAAGGGCTCAGACGTGCGTGAGACGCACTTCGTTCCCTTGCGTTTTCTGCGACTCGAGAGTGCCACACTCTTTGCGGGGCGGAAAACGTAGAAGAGGGAAGTTGCAAATCGATCACTGGAGAGGAGGAACACCCTGTAGCAAGACTTATTGTGTAGAAGTGTCAAGTTGCAAGTTTCTCTTTAAAAAAACTATAATAATAATGCATATAACAGCCATGTGAGTCAATTTAAGTACCCCAAATTAATTTAATATGATCTCTAATACACTTATTTGGCATTGTTCAGACTGATTTCCCCATTTTCAGAGACACCTTATGGCAAGAACTTTTGCCCGAATCCTGTTTTTGCTATTTTTGTAATTGAATAGGTGCGAAAACAGTAGCATGCATATCTGCGAAAAGCCGTTTTCACAGCAAATTATTGCACAAAAAATTGTTGTGATTTTGCGGCTAATTGAATTCCTCCCATAATCTTGAATAATTCATACTAAATGAAGGACTTTTAAGAATTATTTTCATTAATGCATAAGCCAGTGGTTCCCAAACCTTTTTGAATCACAGCACCTCAGAGTATCAGAATTTTTTTCACGGCACCCCTAGGCCAAAAGAATCTTATTGAGAAATTTAGAAAGAAATATTACATTAATTAAATTGTGTTTATATGTCATCCTTCGGTTCAGTTGTGTGATGAGGGACAGGATTCACTTCTGTTTTTCCACATACAGTTGTGCTCATAAGTTTACATACCCTAGCAGAATTTGTGATTTTCTGGCCATTTGTCAGAGAATATGAATGATAACTCACAAACTTTTCTTTCACTCATGGTTAGTGGTTGGGTGAAGCCATTTTTTGTCAAACAACTGTGTTTACTCTTTTTAAATCATAATGACAACAGAAACTACCCAAATGACCCTGATCAAAAGTTTACATACCCTGGAGATTTTGGCCTGATAACATGCACACAAGTTGACACAAACGGGTTTGAATGGCTACTAAAGGTAACCATCCTCACCTGTGATCTGTTTGCTTGTAATCAGTGTGTGTGTATAAAAGGTCAGTGAGTTTCTGGACTCCTGAAAGACCCTTGCATCTTTCATCCAGTGCTGCACTGACGTGTCTGGATTCTGAGTCATGGGGAAAGCGAAAGATTGTCAAAGGATCTGCGGGAAAAGGTAATTGAAATGATCCAAATGACCCTGATCAAAAGTTTACATACCCCAGTTCTTAATACCGTGTATTGCCCCCTTTAACATCAATGTCAGCTTGAAGTCTTTTGTGGTAGTTGTGGATGAGGCTCTTTATTTTCTCAGATGGTAAAGCTGCCCATTGTTCTTGGCAAAAAGCCTCCAGTTCCTGTAAATTCTTGGGCTGTCTTGCATGAACTGCACGTTTGAGATCTCCGCAGAGTGGCTCAATGATATTGAGGTCAGGAGACTGAGATGGCCACTCCAGAACCTTCACTTTATTCTGCTGTAGCCAATGACAGGTCGACTTGGCCTTGTGTTTTGGATCATTGTCATGTAGGAACGTCCAAGTACGTCCCATGCGCAGCTTCCGGGCTGATGAGTGCAAATTTTCCTCCAGTATTTTCTGATAACATGCTGCATTCATCTTGCCATCAATTTTGACCAAGTTTCCAGTGCCTTTGTAACTCACACATCCCCAAAACATCAGCGGTCCACCTCTGTGTTTCACAGTAGGAATGGTGTACCTTTCATCATAGGCCTTGTTGATCTCATCACTCCAAATTACTTTGTTCCAGAAGTTTTGAGGCTTGTTTCTGTGTTGTTTGGAGTATTGTAAGCGGGATGCTTTGTGGCATTTGCGTAGTAATGGCTTTCTTCTGGCGACTCGACCATGCAGCCCATTTTTCTTCAAATGCCTCCTTATTGTGCATCTTGAAACAACCACACCACTTTTTTTCAGAGAGTCCTGTATTTCAGCTGAAGTTATTTGTGGATTTTTCTTTGCATCCCGAACAATTTTCCTGGCAGTTGTGGCTGAAATTGTTGTTGGTCTACCTGACCGTGATTTGGTTTCCACAGAATCCCTCATTTTCCACTTCTTAATTAGAGTTTGAATACTGCTGATTGGCATTCTCAATTGCTTGGATATCTTTTTATATCCCTTTCCTGTTTTATACAGTTCAATTACCTTTTCCCGCAGATCCTTTGACAATTCTTTCGCTTTCCCCATGACTCAGAATCCAGACACGTCAGTTCAGCACTGGATGACAGATGCAAGGGTCTTTCAGGAGTCCAGAAACTCACTGACCTTTTATACACACACACTGATTACAAGCAAACAGATCACAGGTGAGGATGGTTACCTTTAGTAGCCATTCAAACCCGTTTGTGTCAACTTGTGTGCATGTTATCAGGCCAAAATCTCCAGGGTATGTAAACTTTTGATCAGGGTCATTTGGGTAGTTTCTGTTGTCATTATGATTTAAAAAGAGTAAACACAGTTGTTTGACAGTAAATGGCTTCACCCAACCACTAACCATGAGTGAAAGAAAAGTTTATGAGTTATCATTCATATTCTCTGACAAATGGCCAGAAAATCACAAATTCTGCTAGGGTATGTAAACTTATGAGCACAACTGTATTTTATGACTGGCATCCACCAGCACTGGTTTTCCCTATTACATAGATCATAAATAATTTGAATTGGTCCTGGACCACCAACCCAAGGCACCCATGCAAGTGTCCGGAGGCACCCCAGGGTGCCATGTCACATAGTTTGAGAACCACTGGCATAAGCCAACAAAATAATAACATTCTGATAAAAAAAATTCTTGGATGATCATAAAAAATTCTATTTTCATTTAAACAAAATCCTTTTTTTAAATTAAGTGGTATTCATTCATTTTGTAATACAGAAGAAATAACAAGAAAACAAAAGAGAAAATAGTGATGACATGTACCGTTACACATTTCCATAATGATTCTTAATGGACAGTAATACAGGAAATAAATTACAACTTTTACTATAGCAATATTATTACCAGTATTTCTGTACACTGTGATTTAGGCTAATGTAAAAGTGTACAGAAATACTGGTAATAATATTCCTATAGTACAAGTTGTAATTTATTTCCTGTGCGTTAAGAATCATATTGGTAATGTTCAACAGTAAAGACTTTCTTCTAGAATCCCCATATTTTGATTGAATAAGGATCAAAATTTAAAAGTGATACGTGGATCAGGGACCGAGGACCTAATTGAGACCTGATCGTTGTTGTGCAAATTCGCAAGGTGGCTAATTATTGAACATTTACGCATGTGTACAATCGTAATGCGCACGTGTGAGGCCAAACTGCTAAAGAAATCAGCGTCTTTTTTGATCGCTAGGCGAATGCAGGTTGATTAAAAGGAAGCAGACGTTTGGGGGTGGAAACTGGCCGTTTTCTGGGAGTGTCAGGAAAAACGCAGGCATTCCCAAGAGGGTGTGTAATGTCAGCTCCGGCCCGATCAGCCTGTTTCTTTCGCACAGTAGGAGTAAGTCCTGGGCTAAGCACAGACTGCACACAGTGGGAAAATCATTAGAGTGAGATGCGAACGGATTTGCAGTTGGTGTATGAAGACTTGCACGGGGCGGATTTCCACTCTGTCTGGGCAGCGACTATCCGATCGCAAACCTCTGCAAATTCGCAGAGGAGCGATCAGGTCTGAAATAGGCCCTGAAATAGGAATTTATTTCCACATACACCTCACATAAAAACGAAGCATCAGGAGTGGCATTTCTGAGCAATTTTTGAAACTTTGCCCCCTTATATTTTAAAAACTATATGGCCTAGAGAAGATTTTTTTTTTCACATGAGATTGTAGCTATGTGGTAGTATCAAGTGTACAAAGTATCATGAAAATCTGAGTCGGTGGGGTCAGGGCCTGGGTGAACTAATATGGAATGACCCATAGACAAGCAAAGGTTATTATGGACAAAGGACCTGATTCAGTAAGGATTGCAAATTCTGATAAGTTGCAGAATTTGCAATCCTTTGGATCGCATGCTGGGGGCCACCCATCGCAGGGCAAGGCCACCCATCATGCTAACCGACACCCCCCTCCACCTTAAACATGCATAAATTGCGGTCACACTGCAATTTTAGCGTGATCGCAAAAAAATAGGATTTTAATTACGGTACCTACCGGTAAATCCTTTTCTCGTATTCCATAGAGGATACTGGGGTCCACATTAGTACCATGGGGTATAGAAATTGATAGTGTGGACTGGCTCCTCCCTCTATGCCCCTCCTACCAGACTCAGTCTAGGAAACTGTGCCCGAGGAGACGTACATAGAGAGAAGGATATAAAAGGATAGTGGTGAGATTCCGAACCAGCACACACAAACTAGAGGAAAGCCAAGCTAACCAAACTTGAAATCAGGAACAGCAACCGCTGAACCAACAATACATAACCAAGTAACAGTGCAGGAAGAAACAAAGCACCGGGCGGGCGCCCAGTATCCTCTATGGACTATGAGAAAAGGATTTACCGGTAGGTAATTAAAATCCTATTTTCTCGGGGCGTGGTTTAGCTGTCCGTGAGGAAGGACACATTACCGGTGAGCTCCTGCTGCCTTGCCCTCTACACCTCTCACCAGGAGGTCTCCGCTCCCTCACTCAGTCCCCGGCCCTGACACTGTGACTGGGTGACCCCGGCGCTCTTCTCCCAGCTGCCCGCAGCGCTCCCCGCTGTCTCCCGTGGTCACGGCCTAGTCCGCCGCCTGAGGCCACAGCCTTGCCTGAGGTGCAGTGCCCGTCCGCGGATTCCGGATTGCCGCGACTGTCGGTGAAACTGTTTTGTGCCCCCCTGAGTGGCACAGGGCCCTGCTGTCCACAATACCTGACCCCAGGCAGGTGCCCCCGCTGGTGGCTCGCTGCTGGAGGCTGCAGCAGCTTAGCGCCCTTTCCACTCTGAAGCAGTGAGTGTGCTGGCAGCCATCTTTGAAATCCTGCTGTACCTGGATCTGACTGCCCTGGACCACTCTTCCTGCACTTAACACCTGGTGAGGGGGTCAATACAATACACTACTGCCTCTAACCCAGCCAGGTGCCCTTCACAGCAGAGCTTTTTGAGAGTGTTATTACCTGCAGTGGAATACCGGCATACTCCCTTCCTTACTATATATTTACACTGTGCCCACTCTCATGCCTTTGGCCCTCCTGCAGGAATCCGTCTGGCTGATTGTGTGTACCCCTCCTGTGTCCTCTGTGAGGCTGCTATCCCCATGATTCCTTGCTCCATCATGCTGTTTATGTAACTATCCTTCCTCGCACCCATGAGACCTCAGCTACTACTTCCTGCATGATTTGGCCTTGTCTGCATATGTACCGTTGATTCTCCAGCTGCTGCTGGCTAATTTCTCTCCTGATTGGTCATCATTCCCATCAAATGGGGCAAGCTCTCCACACTGGCTCCTCCCATTAGATTTACTGCTCAGAAATCTCCTGCTGCGGCACCATCAGAAAATCTCCTGCTGCATCGGTTTCCATGGCTGCTTCATAGCCTGCCTCGGACTCTGGTTCCAACCCACCGGCTGATGCTCCGCTTACGGTCCGTACGCTACATGTGATTATCCAAGCACTCCGGTCCGATATTACATCTGACTTCCAGGCCTCTGTCACGCAACTTCATAGTGAGGTGGCGGACATTGGAGATCGCACCAGTCATTTGGAGAATACGATGCAGGATCTGGTCTCCTCTCATAGTAATCTTCGCACTTCACACAATTCTGTACTAGCCGAGCTTTCAGCAGTTAAAGATAAGCTTGCCGACATGGAAGACAGGTCCAGGGAAAATAACATCAAGATCAGGGGTGTTCCAGAATCCGTGACTAATGACGCACTCCGGGACTTTGCTCTGACTTTATTCAAGAAATTGTTGCCTTCTGTGGAGGATTGTGACCTCTTGATTGATCGGATCCATCGTCTCCCGAAGCCTCGCTCCGCTCCTGCAAGCTCTCCCCGGGATACTCTTTTACGTCTTCACTTTTCTCATATTAAAGAAGATATTCTTCGGGATGCTCGTTCGGAGGAAGACACGGACGTCCTGGATGGATTACAATTGTTTCCAGACTTCTCGATGCACACTATCACCAAACGCAGGTCTTTCCAGACCATTACGAAAGTACCCCGGAAGTCTGACGTACAGTATTGCTGGGGGTTCTCGGTCAAACTTCTGATGCTTAAAGATGGCTCCACTCACATCATTTCGACCATTGAAGCAGGAGTTAAGCTATTGACGGAATGGAACATTCCTGTTTCCTCTGCTCCAACTCCTCAGAGCCTCTCTATTCAACCTGAATGGAACCAAAATAGGATGATGACATCCCGATCTCCACCATGGTGCTCCATCAAGCTCTCTTGACAGTACTTTGGCCAATGCCGGTTTTGCTTTGCGGTGGATCATCGCTGACTGCTTTACTCTGCCGACCTCATGTACTGATGAGCTGAATGTTATCCTGGACGCTGTCTCTCCCTGACAGGCCACCCTGTGTACTCCGGTCCTCCCTTTTTATGTACCGAATTCAGCTGTCTCTGGCCGCAAGTATTTCTTGATATTTGTTCTCTAATGTATTTCCGTATACTTTATTTAGTTCGACTCATTGATTGTGTTATGTGAATATACTGTTTTGTTTTGTTTTTTTGCACGTGTTCTGCTTTGCACAAGCAAGATTTTTCTGATTTGCTTTAGGTCTGAGGCTTTCTGTCTTGTTCTGTGGCCTAGTTTTTGTTTTTGTGTTTGTAGCCACATAATGTTACTATGGTATGTTCTGTATATCAATGTGTTACCTGCAGTTACATGCTTTATTCTCTGTTAGGTCTCATGGGTGGGATATGTGTTTGCCGGCCCACACCAGTTTATCATGTTGCCTTTTTTTTTCCTTATGGCAACTACTGAAACCCGATACACTTTTTTTTGTTTGTTTTTTTTGCCTGCCCTCGGTTTGTTTTCCTCCCTCTCCCCTGCTCATGCTGTCCCCCTCTCCTGTTTTATGTGACAGGTATATCTCAAACATTCTCCCTATCTCTTTGTTTTATATTGCCCAATGGTTAAACTGTTTTCCCTTAATGTTAAAGGGCTTAACTCTCAGCATAAGAGACGGCTGGCCCTCTCCACCTTCCACCAACACAGGGCCAATATTGTGGCTTTACAGGAGACTAATTTCTCCTCCAAAGCTCCCCCTATTTTCATAGATCACAGGTACCCCTTGTGCTACACCGCTAATGGCCCCGCCAAGCGTAATGGAGTGGCCATACTGTTTCATAAAGATACCCCTTTTACTCTCCACGAGAAAATTGAGGACAAGAGTGGTAGATATCTTATCCTCATTGGTCTTGTAGACGATACCACAGTTACCCTAGTTTCTTTGTACGCCCCTAATACTCGCCAAGTTCCGTTCCTTCGGAACACATTTGAGGAAATTATAAAGGTTCGCCAGGGCGCACTTATTTTGTTAGGAGACTTCAGCTTAGTCATTGACCCTAAAATGGATAGATCCTCTCCTCGCTGTCCTACTCCTTCACCCCGGGACTTAGGGCCCTCATTGGCCTTTAAATAATTGGTAGCTAAGTTTGACTTGTATGATGCTTGGCGAACATTCTCCCCCGAGGTAAAAGATTTCACTTATTACTCCCCGGTGCATAATAGCTACTCTAGGATCGATTTCATCGTTTTAGATAAATTAATCCTTCAGTTTACCAAGAGGGTTGAGATTCTTCCTATCACGTGGTCTGACCACGCCCCGATCCTTTGGGTTTGGTATTCGAAACGTCGCACCCCGTTTACACACCCTTGGCGACTGCCTGACTATCAACTTTCTGATCCTGAGACTATGAATGCTCTTACTGATACTCTTGATTTGTACCTACAGACTAATTCTCCAGCCGATACTTCTGTCTTTACGTATTGGTGTGCATTGAAGGCGATGCTCCGTGGTACCTCCATTCAGAAGGGGGCTCAGCTTAAGGCTCGATCTCGTAAAACACAGAATGATCTGGAGCTGTCTCTTCGAGCATTGGAGTCCCGGAATCAAACCCATTCCACAAGAGAATTGCGTAAACAGCTGCAGGAGGTAAGGCACCAATTACAGCAGCTTTTTATGCAACGTATGCAGTCGGCCCTTACTCGTCTCCGGTATAGATTTTACACAGCGGGTAATATAGCCTCATGCCTGTTGGCCTGTAAGCTCCGTGGCCAATGAGCTTGCAATCGGAGTAAATGCCTCCTGATCCCTACTGGTTCAAAATGTCTCAACCCTCTTGATATCGATAATCTGTTTGCCAAGTATTATGCTGGTTTTTATAACTTACATGGTGACCCTTCCACTCCCCAGCCATCGTCAGCGACTATCTCCATGTTCCTAGACAGTCTCCACTGCCCCTCCCTAGATAATGACAGCCTGGCATCCTTGAATGCCCCCTGGTCTTTGGAGGAGATACAGACAGTGATTCACCAGTTACCAAAACGGAAAGCTCCTGGTCCTGACGGTTTTATTAACTCCTTTTATTGTACATTTAGTGAAACCCTCTCCCCGATACTTTTGCAGCTTTATTCAGAGGCTTCAAAAACTGGTGCATTTCTAGCAGAAATAGTGGAAGCTCAGATTATTACTATTCCGAAGCCTGGTAAAGACCCCTCTGACTGCAAAAATGATCGTCCAATGGCACTCCTTAACACTGATATAAAAATGTATGCTAAATTGATTGCCAACTGCCTCAATCCTTTGCTTCCCCAACTGATTCACCCTGATCAGGTGGGTTTTGTTCCCGGACACCAGGCTCCTGATAACACCCGTAGGGTTCTCGACTTAGTTGAATGGGTGTCTTACACCAAATCGCCATTTCTCCTCCTCTCCATTGACGCTGAAAAGGTGTTTGATCGACTACATTGGGGATACATGTATCAGGTCTTATCCAAGTTTGGATTTCAAGGTAATATATTGCGCTCCATTTCCGCTCTTTATGTTTGGCCGTCAGCCCGCGTCTTTAGCAATGGTTTTCTTTTCTCCCCTTTCCCCATTTCCAATGGAACTAGGCAGGGGTGTCCCCTTTCCCCACTGATTTTTGTATTGGCCATCGAGCCCCTTGGCCAAAAGATTTACTCATCCTCACAATTCCCTGAGCTTTCTGTGTATGACACTTGTCACAAATTATGCCTTTTTGCTGATGATGTTTTGATGTTTGTAACTAACCTGGAGACCTCGCTGCCTTGCCTTCGTGATATTCTCAATTTATACAGCGCTGCCTCCTTCTATAAATTGAATGCTACCACAACAGAAGCCCTTCCCATCAATATCCCCCATGTGAGTCTGCAGTTCCTGAAGACTCGTTTCCCCTTCATTTGGAAAGATACTTCTCTCTCTTATTTGGGTATTCACATTCCTGCTGCCGTTTCTGATGTTCATAAAGTTAATTATGCTCCGCTGTTGACCCAGCTGACATCACTGGTGGCAGCCTGGATGACTCACGAGGTCTCCTGGTTGGGCCGACTGGCAGTTGCTGGTTTTCTGGGTTTACGCCTATTGCCTTTGAAGGCCATAGAAGAACCTTTGATTTTGTTTTTAAACGTCACTGTCCGAAAGGACTGCAGAGTTGGAGCAATGTAGGATTTTCTAGCCGGGGGAGCTGCGGAAGGAAGGTATGTAGACTTACCCGCCGTAGCCTTGGCTATCCAGGTATCCAGTTCATCTCCAAAAAAGGCTTCACCTGTGAAAGGTAGACTTTCCACGCCTTTCCTGGAATCCGCATCCGCAGTCCACTGACGTAGCCACAACCCCTTGCGTGCTGATACTGCCATGGCAGTGGTGCGTGCATTGAGTAAACCAATATCCTTTATGGTCTCCACCATAAAGTTAGCAGAATCCTGTTCTAGTTAGCTGTTGGAGTAAATTTAACTCCCCCTGGATAAGGAATCTAACCCGTCAATTAGATTACCTGACCATTTTGCAATGGCCCTAGAGATCCATGCACAAGCTGTAGTGGGTCTCTGGGCCACCCCGCAGCTGTATACAGAGATTTGAGTGTGGTCTCAATCTTGCGGTCTGCAGCATCTTTCAAGGAAGCTGCCCCAGGAACAGGTAAAACTATCTTACGAGACAGCCTAGAAACTGATACGTCAACTATCGGTAGGTTTCTCCATTTTTTCCTATCATCCTGAGGGAACGGGAAGGATGTGAGTAACCGTTTTGGGACCTGAAACATCTTGTCAGGATTTACCCAAGTTGCTTTAAATAGGGAATTTAATTCCTTAGATGCAGGGAAAGTAGCTGAGGATTTCTTTTTCACATTTTCACATTAAAAGAGAGCGCAGGTACAACTGACATAAAAATTTATTACACACATGTAAAACATAATATACAAATGACAATGATTGACACCTCTCTTGGAGAATGGGAACACTATTTGTTATGTGTCCAAAGGAATTTAGATTGAGGAACTTGTTAATATCAATGAAGTTCATTTGTAGCAGGGCCGGTTCAAGGGCGCAGAGCGCCCCGGGCAGGAAAGGGGCGTGGCCTAATACAGGGGGCGTGGTGAGTCACGCCCCCTGTACATTGAAAGCGCCGCTTGAATGCTGAGCGGTGCGCGATGACGTCATCGCGCACCGCACAGCAAAAGGTCCTCTCCACGAAGAGAAACTAGACGCTATGCGTCTAGTTCCCTTCGTGGAGAGGACCTTTGCTGTGCGGTGCGCGATGACGTCATCGCGCACCGCTCAGCAGTTACTCTCCACGAAGGGAAACTAGACGCATAGCGTCTAGTTCCCTTCACAGGAGGCGCCGAGGACGGGGACGGCAGCGGGCAGCGGAGGCGGACGGGGGACACAGCGGGCAGCAGTGGCGGATCTTGCCACGGTGCGGCGCCCTCCGGATGGCGCCAGCGCCCTCCGGAAGGCGGCGCCCCGGGCAAAAGTCCTGCTTGCCCGTGGCAAGAACCGCCACTGATTTGTAGGTATATTGGATGGTTAATAGTACCAATAAAGTTTACTTCAATAGATGTTCCAAAATATAAATAGCAGCGCTGCAAGCAGCTCTCCTCGTATAACGTAGGATTATGCTCACCGCTGTTGGAGATATTACAGACCTCCCAAGTTGCAAATGTACGGTGTTTGGCCCAGAGCCAGGCAGGTAATCACTAGAGCTGGTGGTTAGTAAGCGGTGGACTATAGTACCTTTGCTGGCAACTAGGTGTGTGCGGAGTGTGCCACAGTACATAGCGCTACAGGGTAAGTAGTGCCAGAGGCGTCACCGGGTGTGGTGACACCCGGTGCGCACCCCTGATCTCCTGCCGCGATCGCGCCAAAAATGGGCGTGGTCTTACACATAGGGGGCGTGGCTTTACGGGGATCCCGGAATCGTCACTCTGGGGACATGCCCAGCATCTCCGGAGATGCTGGGCTTCCCCCAGAGACAGTCTCCGTGTGCTGTCGGCTCCTCTTCTATGACAGGAGCCGGGTGCTGTAGGAGACTTTCTCACTGCAGCACCTGGCTCCTGACACTGCGGAGGAGCTGACATTTGGTGTCACACCCGGGTGCGGGCCACACCCCCCGCACCCGCCTTGTGACGCCACTCGGTAGTGCTGTTGCGGCACTTGTGAATTATCTGTTTTAATTACTTTCACTTGCAGCTTCCCCCTTTTTGAAGTCCACCAACTTCTAACCACCCCTGTCTCCTACCTCTACCCCTTCAGTCGCTAATACCTACACAACATTCATGAACTTAACTTCCTAGCCCTTCTTTATTCTGTCACACTGTCATTTATTGCATTTCAATATGCTGACATAATGTGGATTCGAACCCAGTCCATTCAGACACTCTATTCATTGAGCTATCTGGCTTTGCATAGAAAGCTGAAGAATTCTAACTATTTGAAGCTTACCTTGTACTTTGTGAAAAAATGATCAGTATTGCAGCTGAGCAGATCTATGTAATGTGTGGCTGCAAGGGACTGGACTCATTGATCTATTCGATCCTTCATAAAAACTTCTTTCTAACAATATGAAGCTACAGTACTTGTACTTTATAAAATAAAAAATCAGCATTGCAATTTAACAGATCTACGTACAAAAACGTTCGTTCACACAAATTGGTTCAATCCATTATTTAATCAATTTGTCTAAATTCCCCTTTTTGTCTGTTTTCCAGTATTAGGGAGCAAAGGGTCAATTGTCATTTGCTCCCATACATTACCAGAACTTCATTCCAACCAGCCAGATTGGATATGGTCTGCCAGATAATTGCATAGCGTATGCCCATCTTAAGCTTTAGATTGGGCTCTATTTGGACTATAGCCAGGGGCGGATTGGGATGGGAAACCAGCCCAGGAAATTTATGGAAGCAGTCCTAATGGGGGTGCGGTCTGATGAGGGGGTGGGGTCTGTTGAGGGGGGTGGGATCCCTTCTCCTTGTACGCAATTGCAGCCTTCTTTGCGTCTTTTGCTGCAGTTGTGTCTGAGACCAGGGGCAAATTGGGAACTAAAAGTGGACCAAAACATTTTGTAGAAGTGGCCTGACATGGGCAGCACCAGAAGTGTAACATACCATGTAGCCATGGCAGCATCACTGGATGGCAGAGTTGCTGTACTGCAGAGATGGAATAACAGAATGAATGGGGACAATGCAGTGTAGTGAGTGCGGTGGGCTGCCTGTCATGTGAGGAGTGGGGCCACATGATAACACACAAAACAGGCCCCACAGACACGTCGGCCTACTGTGAATCTTCCGGGTGAGCCCTATGGCCAATCCGCCCCTGACTATAGCCATATTTATTTTTAGATTTAACACTAATTAAATTGCTTTGCTGATTATATTTATTTACCTAGGGTAAAAAAACAAAAACATTTGTCTGGGATTTAATATTAGGTGTTAGAAGATAAAAACCTTGGCCTTTAGCTGGATATACACTATAAGATTATCTGTCCAATCTTTCTGGTAATGGATGGGAGCAAATTACAAATCAAAAATTTGGTAATGTGTGGGAGCAATTGACAATTGACCATTTGTTCCCAAACACTGGAAAACAGACAAAAATGGACATTCAAACTCATTGGTTAAATCGATTTGATTTAACCAATTTATCCAAACAACCAATTTTGCCCATTTCCTGGCTTTTGGGAGCAGGTGGTTTATTACCATTTGCTCCCATACATTACCAGATTTTCGCTCCAACCACAAATATTGGACAGAGAATCTTATAGTGTGTATCTAGCTTTAGTTCTACATAATAAATCAAAATCATATCCTTGTGTAAAAAACTTATTTAGCATGTCATTAATGTGTGACTTAGAAGTAATCTATTCTCTACAGATTCTCCTTGCCCTCAAAAACTGGGACTAAGGAAGCTACAACTTCAGATGTCTCAGACAAGGCCTGCAATAGATATGTTGGGGCCCAATACACTGATATCACTGCCACCCCCCCATATTTGAAATATATATATATATATATATAAAAGGAGATTTATGGTAAGACTTACCATTGTTAAATTTCTTTCTGCGAGGTACACTGGATTCCACAGGGAATAACATTGGGGTGTAGAGTTGGATCTTGATCCGAGGCACCAACAGGCTAAAGCTTTGAATGTTCCCAAGATGACCTCCCCCGCCTCCTCTATATCCCCGCCTCCAGGCACTAGAGCTCAGTTTTGTTAACCAGTCCAATGTAGTAGCAGGTAAAAGAGACAACAGTAGTTAGGAGCCATATATAACCACATTCTCACGACAGGAGAAGGTACCACCGGCTAATGCCATACAAACATAAAGAAGCTGAGTGCGTCAGGGTGGGCGCCCTGTGGAATCCAGTGTACCTCACAGAAAGAGATTTAACAATGGTAAGTCTTACCATAAATCTCCTTTTCTGCAGCGGGGTACACTGGTATTCCACAGGGAATAACGTCGGGAATGTCCTAAAGCAGTTCCTCATGGGAGGGGACGCACTGTAGCAGGCACAAGAACCCGGCGTCCAAAGGAAACATCCTGGGAGGCGGAATTATCAAAGGCATAGAACCTTATGAACGTGTTCACTAAGGACCAAGTAGCCGCCTTGCACAATTGTTCTAGGGATGCGCCAAGATGTGCCACCCAAGAAGGTCCAGCAGATCGAGTAGAATGGGCCTTGACAGTAGCAGGAGCTGGAAGTCCAGCCTGTACATAAGCTTGTGCAATCACCATTCTAATCCAACTGGCCAATGTCTGCTTATTTGCAGGCCAGCCACGTTTGCGAAAACCAAAAAAAGGACAAAGAGAGAATCAGATCTCTTAAGAGAGGCGGTTCTCTTCACATATATACGGAGAGCCCTTACCACATCCAAAGACCATTCTTTGGAGGACAAACCAGGAGCGATAAAGGCCGGAACCACAATCTCTTGGTTAAGGTGGAAAGACTACACCACCTTAGGCAGATAAGCAGGGCGAGTTCCAAGAACCGCACGGTCACGGTGAAAAATCAGAAAGGGTGACCGACAGGATAAGGCACCCAAGTCTGATACCCTTCTAGCAGAGACAATATCCAGCAAAAATAAGGCCTTAAGTGTAAGCCATTTAAGGTCCACAGACTCAAGAGGTTCAAACGGAGACTCTTGTAGGGCATCCAGAACAACCATCAAATCCCAAGGAGCCACAGGAGGAACATAGGAAGGTTGAATCCGTAAAACACCCTGAGTGAAAGTATGAACGTCAGGCAAAGTCGCAATTTTTCTCTGAAACCATACCGACAAGGCTGAAATATGAACCTTGAGGGAGGCCAGACGAAGGCCGAAGACCAGGCCCTGTTGCAGAAAAGCTAAGAGTTTGGCAGTACTGAACTTGTATACATCATAATTCTTAGCCGCACACCAGGAGAAGTAAGAATTCCAGACCCTATAATAAATCCGAGCCGAAGCCGGTTTACGGGCTTTCAACATAGTTTGAATGACTGCTTCAGAAAATCCTTTGGCCCTCAGAACTGAAGCTTCAAGAGCCACGCCGGCAAAGCCAGTCGGGCCAGATCCTGGTAGACACAAGGGCCCTGAACGAGGAGGTCTGGGCGTTGCGTAAGTAGAAGAGGACACTCTATCGAGAGACCCTGTAGGTCTGAGAACCAATGCCATCTGGGCTACGCTGAAGCGATTAGAAGTAATAATCGTCCTTCTTGCTTGAACTTCCTTATTACCCTGGGCAGGAGTGACACGGGAGGGAACACGTATGGCAGCCGAAAGTTCCATGGAATTGCTAGTGCATCCACGATTGCTGCTTGAGGATCCCTTGTCCTTGTTCCGAAGACCGGAACCTTGTGATTGTGTCGAGACGCCATCAGGTCTACATCTGGTAGGCCCCACTTGTCCACTAAGAGTTGAAAGATTTCTGGATGAAGGCTCCACTCTGCGGTGTGTACGTCTTGACGACTGAGGAAGTCCTCTTCCCAGTTGAGGACCCCCGGAATGAACACTGCCGAGTTGGCTGGCAGATGGTGTTCCACCCATAGAAGAATCTTTGACACTTCCATCATTGCCATGTGGCTTCGAGTGCCGCCTTGATGATTTATGTACACCACCGTGGTGGCGTTGTCGACTGTACTTGAACAGGCCTGATCTGTAAAAGAGGCAGGGCCAGTTTCAGAGCATTGAACACTGCCCGCAACTCCAGAATGTTTATCGGAAGGAGAGATTCCTCCCTGGTCCACCGACCCTGAAGAGAGTGTTACTCAAACACCGCACCCCAACCCCGCAGACTGGCATCCATCAGTAGGAGAACCCAGTTGGAGATCCAGAAGGGACGACCCCTGCTCAATCGTTGGTCCTGGAGCCACCAGCTCAGAGACAGACGAACTTCCGGAGTCAAGGAAATCATGTGAGAGCTGATCCGGTGAGGCAGGCCGTCCCACTTGGAAAGGATTAACCTCTGCAGAGGGCGAGAATGAAATTGAGCATACTCTACCATGTCGAAAGCCGACACCATGAGGCCTAGTACTTGCATCGCCGAGTGTATCGATACACAAGGGCGAAAGAGAAAGCATCATAACCTGTCCTGAAGTTTCAGGACCTTCTCTGGAGACAAGAACAACCGTTTGTTGTGTGTGTCCAGTAACGCCCCCAGGTGTACCATGCTCTGAGCAGGAACCAGCGAGGATTTCTTTTAGTTGATGTACCACCCGTGGGCTTGCAGGAATTGGACCATCAGCTCCAGATGATGGAGGAGAACCTCTGGGGAGTTCGCCAGGATCAACAAGTCGTCCAGATATGGAAGGATCCTGATACCCCGACTGCGTAGAAGGGCCGTCATGACCGCCATGACCATGGTGAAGATTCGCGGAGCCGTGGTCAGTCCAAAAGGCAAGGCCTGGAATTGATAATGTAGGTTGCCAATAGCAAACCGCAGATATTGCTGATGCGACATGGCTATAGGTATATGTAGGTAAGCATCCTGAATGTCCAGGGATGGGATACCATATAGTCCTTGGGCTCCAAGGCCAGAACAATAGAGCGAAGAGTTTCCATACGGAATTTGAAAACCTTCACAAATTTGTTCCAAGACTTGAGGTTGAGAATGGGCCGTGAGGTTCCATTTTGTTTCGGAACTAGGAACAGCATTGAATAGTACCCCCTGCCTCTCTGAGCCAGAGGCACCGGCACTATCAGTCCTGTTTCCAGGAGGGATTGTACCACCAAATGTAGTTTTTGCTTTTAACGGATCCGAAGAGATATTTGTCGAGCAAAACTGGCAAGGGGGACGTTTCTTGAAAGAGATGGCGTATCCGTGAGTGACGACTTCCTGAACCCAGGCGTCTGAAATGGTCTGTAACCATACCTGGGCGAACCGCAGAAGTCGGCCTCCCACCATGGGGTCCCCCAGGGAAAGGCCCGCCCTGTAATACAGCAGGCTTGTCTGGTTTGGAAGCAGGCTGACGGGCAGCCCAGTAACGTTTAGGTTTGGGCTTAGAGGTTTTGGAAGTGCGAGCCTGGTTCGTGTACGTCTGACCCTTTGCTTTACTTGGAGTTCAAAAGGAACGAAAGGTGGTACTTTTAGCCTTAGGAGCCGAATGGATTAGTACTCGGCAGACATGCAGTTTTAGCAGACGCTAAGTCAGCAACAATCTTGTTCAGATCTTCCCCAAAAAGGATGTTTCCCTTAAAAGGTATCACCTCCAAGGTCTTTTTGGAGTCCAGATCCACAGACCAGGACCGCAACCACAGAATCCGGCAAGCCAGAAAGGGTGGTCTTCAGTATGCCAGCTGTCGGGATCCCAGCGCACAGTATACCGGCGCCGGAATCCCAACAGCCGGCATACCGACACTTATTCTCCCTCGTGGGGGTCCACGACCCCCCTGGAGGGAGAATAAAATAGCGTGGCGTGCATAGCGCGCCACCGTGCCCGCAGCGTGGCGAGCGCAGCGAGCCCGCAAGGGGCTCATTTGCGCTCGCCACACTGTTGGTAAGCCGGCGGTCGGGCTCCCGGCGCCGGTATGCTGGTCGCTGGGAGCCCGACCGCCGGCATACCATACTACACCCGCCAGAAAGGACGTAGTAGACGCTTTGGCTGCCAGCACACCGGCATCAGAGGCCGCCTCCTGTATGTAATGAGAAGCTGTAGTAATATATGAAAGACACTGTCTGGCATTATCAGAAAAATTAGAAGGTAGCTCCGCTTCAACTTCTTGAACCCAGGCTTCAATAGCTTTTGCAGCCCAAGAAGCCGCTATAGTAGGTCTATGCACAGCACCCGCAAGAGTGTAAATAGACTTCAAGCAACCCTCCACACGCTTATCCGTCGGTTCCTTCAGAGAGGTGACGGTAGTGACAGGCAGAGTAGAAGATACCACCAGACGCGCAACATGTGAGTCCACCAGAGGTGGTGTTTCCCAATTTTTACCTAACTCTGCAGCGAGGGGATAACGAGCTAGCATCTTTTTAGACAGGGAGAATTTCTTTCCTGGAGACACCCAGGATTCCTGACGTATGTCAACTAAATGGTCAGAATGTGGCAAAACTAATTTAGTAACCTTCCGACGTTTGAACTTATCAGGTTTCTTAGACGTATCTGGAGGTTCAGGTTCATCATCAATCAGTTTGATGGCCTCCAAGAGGTCAGGAACATCCACCTGTGTTGTAAATTCCCCATCAGAAGCATCTGCATCAGTGTCTGAAGGGTCAGTATATACGCAATCTTCATCGGATGAAGTTTCCGAAACATGCATGGATTGTGAGAAAGAAATGGCCTGCTTAGATAACCCTTTGGTCCTAGGGGGGCGAGGGTCAGGCTTTTGTTTAACCAAAGACTGATTTAACTGCTGTAACTGAGTCGACAGAGAATCCACCCATGGTGGATTTACAACAGGGACAATATGTGATTGTATAGGCAACAGGGGGTCCCACAGGGGGCGCAAGTCTCGTTACTAACATAGTCAGTAAATTAGAAAAAGCAGCCCAAGGTGGGTCTTGGTGTGCTACTGCTGCTGCAGGCTGACCGAGGGGTACAGAACTCCCAATACCTGGACCCTCAGCTGGAATATTTTCCTCAAATAAATCTGCGGCGTCAGCACTGCATGACGCAGGATCAGCCACGGATCTCCCACCCTGTGACGCAGACATTATTGGAGAATGTAGCTCTAGGGAGTAACAGTACAATATAGCCAGACACAGTACCTGACAAAAAACCCCAGTGAAGTGTGATTGCAAATGCAGATCACAAACAGAGGATTTAAGTGGTATATGGTGACTGAAATACACAGAGAAAAATACCAAACAGTATATCCTGTGAAACACTATACATATAAGACCCTGAAGCACTTAGCCCCCGTCAGGGTACAGAATATAGGGATAGCAATATGTGTGAGATACATGGAATAGGAACCACACAGCAGCTATTGGCACACACAGTCACATATACAATGCAGAAATTATTACAAACAACAATAAAACTGCACTGGACTAGCAATACTAAGTAAAGCTATGTATGTATACAGATATAACAATGCACAGTAAATACTGGATGTATATTACAGGATACTTGTATAAATATCCCTATAGTTATGCACTTGCTCTTAACTAACACTGTCTAAATGACATGTAGAATACTTAAGTGTCCTGTAAATGCACAGCGCTGATGAGGCAGGCGGCTTTACAGTGGAGACAGTGCCCAGAAGTCCCAGAATTAGCGCAGCTCTGTCAGTGGCGTAACTAGAAATTTTTCTCCCCCAAGCCAAAAAATTCTTCGGCGCCCCCCATCCCCCATAATTGGCACTATCAAAGGGATAAAAATGCGCGTGCGCCGCAAAAAGGGGTGTGGCTTTGTTGGAATGGGCGTGGCTTCACATAAAGGGGCGTGGCATTGCAGGAAAAGACTTCCTTATACCCCAGTTTTGCAACCTGCACGCCCAGACGTTAGCCACCACAGGAAAGAAAAATAATCCTGATTCATGCCCCTTACATTATTTGTAATTTTTCCTCCTTATAGTAATGCCCAGTATACATTATGCCACATACTGCAATGGCCCTTAGACATTATTCCACACACAATAATGCACATGACACAATATGCACACACCATAATGCCCCCGACACATTGTGCCACACACCGTAATGCCTGTGACACATTATGCCACACACCGTAATGCCTGTGACACATTATGACAGGAATCACAATGCCCGTTATACATTATGCTACACACTGCAATGCCCCTGATACATTATAGCACATACAATGTCTTTGACACATTATGACACACACCGCAATGACCCTGAGACATTATACCACATACCACAATACCCGTGATATAGTATACAACACACAGTAATGCCTGACACATACCGCAATGCCCGTTATACCCTATGCCACACACCACAATGCCCGTTATACATTATGCCACACTGCAATGACCCTGAGACATTATACCACATACCACAATGCCCGTAATATAGTATACAACACACCGTAATGCCTGACACATTATGACACACACCGCAATGTCCGTGATACATTATGCCACACACTGCAATGACCCTGAGACATTATACCACATATCACAATGCCCGTGATATAGTATACCACACACCGTAATGCCTGTGACACATACCGCAATGCCCGTTTTACCCTATGCCACACTGCAATGCCCCTGAGACATTATACCACATACCACAATGCCCGTGATATAGTATACCACACACCATAATGCTTGTGACACATTATGACACACACCGCAGTGTCCGTGATACATTATGCCACACACCGCAATGCCCATTACACATTAAGTCCTACAGTAAGGCTTCTAATTACTTTTAAATTACCTGCTCGTTGCCAGGGGTTTCATGCTCTTGGTTCCATACACGGTGCCAGGGGTTTTCATGCTCAGGGTGTCATGCTCGTTGCCAGGTGTTTCATGCACTGGGTGTCATGCTCGTTGCCAGGGGTTTCATGCACTGGGTGTCCTGCTCGTTGCTAGGGGGTAGTGCTTGTTGCTAAGGCTGTGCTCCCAGTGCCACATATGTCCCCAGTGCCAGATATTCCCCCACGGTGCCAGGTACTCACATGCCCCAGTGCCAAATATAGCCCCCCCATGTGTCAGGTACACATATACCCCCCCCCCAGTGCCACATATGCCCCCAGTGCCAGATATTCCCCCACAGTGCCAAATATACCCCCCCAGTGCCACATATGCCCCCAGTGCCAGATATTCCCCCACAGTGCCAAATATAGCCCCCTCCCCTACCATATGTGCCAGGTACACATACACCCCCCTCAGTGCCACATATGCTCACTCAGTGCTGCCCCCCGCTGCTGTGTTGGAGGGACACGGAGGGCACAGCGCGCGCCTCTCCCGTGTCCCTCCTGCGCCTCCGGCGGGTCTAATAAAGGAAGTGCCGGTACGTGAGCCAATCAGAGCCCACGAATGGCACTTCCTTTATTAGACCCGCCGGAGACGCAGGAGGGACACGGGAGAGGCGCGCACTGTGCCCTCCGTGTCCCTCCAACACGGCAGGGAGGGTTAGTGACAACAGATTGACATACGGACGCTCATCCGCATGTCAATCTGCTCTAAATCAGTGGCGGCGCCCCCGCAGCCCCTCGCCCCCAAGCCACTGCGAGGACTGTGGGGGCAGTAGTTACGCCAGTGAGCTCTGTGTAATGGCACCCAACGCTGACAGGGAGTAAGGGAGAGAGATAGATGCAGCTCCAGGGCGGGAACCTCTGCTGTAGATGGCGCCTGGGGCTGGGGGAGGGGCTACAGGTCAGAGCCTTATCCCCTCTGCTGGACTTCACCACTGGGTACTATGGAGCCTATACTAAACGGATCTTAGTAAATCTGACCTGTGCTCCTTGCCCTGGTGGATATAGTGGGGTCCCTGCATGGCCACACTGTCCACGCCAGCGGCACGGTCCGTCTTCAGAGACCACGACCGGTTCACTATTTCGGCAGGTCCCACCTGGGGGACCCTCTTACCTCCTCCCTATCGTGCGGCCACGCAATCCTGGAGAGCAGCAGCGGTATGTGTGCCTGATGAGACCGGAGCGCCTCTGCTGTTAGTACCCGGCAACCAGGGCGCGGGAGTATACAGCGCCGCTGGGTGAGGTGAGGGAGCCGCATGACATATAGCACCAAGCCTATGCTGCGGCCCTTGAAGTCTTCTTTCTTGTCAGAAAAGCTCTTTTCAGGGCTGCCTAGCGCAGCCCTCCCTGTTAGCTGTCTGCACTGCAGGCACCAACTTACAAACTGAGCTCCAGTGCCTGGAGGTGGGGATATAGAGGAGGCGGTGCAGTGCATCCTGGGAACAGTCCAAGCTTTAGCCTGTTGGTGCCTCGGATCAAGATCCAACTCTACACCCCGATGTTATTCCCTGTGGAATACCAGTGTACCCCGCTGCAGAAATAATATATACACACACACACACAACCGTGAAAATCAGAAACTCCCGTGCAAAGAATGGGTAGAACCAGAGCCGGCCCTAGGCAAAGGCAAACTAGGCAAATGCCTAGGGCATTTGATATGCCTAGGGGCACCAGCAGCTTCTGCTGATTAAAATGATATGCGGCATGCCTATATTCTGTGTGTAGCATTTTGTATGCAGATACAGCCACAGTTGCACACAGAATATAGGCATGCTGCATATAATTTTAATCAGCAGAAGCCGCTTTAGCATCCTAGCCACATAGCAATGCAAATAAGATGATTTTTCATAAAAAAGGTGCCCGGTGTTATCAGAGCTGGCCGGGAGCTGCAAGCTGATTCATGCCAGGCATCTCCTGCTGCATGGCGCATTGAGGCAAGATTTATGAGGACACCTCTGTATCCAAGCAGGCAGGGGTCACAGTGTTAATGGCCGTGTGTATGCTGTGTGTGAGTGGGTTGTTTGTGCAATAGTGTTTAGCATATGTGTAAAGGGCATTATGCGTGTCATGTGTATAAATGCATTAATAATGTGCAGCAAATGTGTAAGGAGCACTATGTGTGTCATTATTGGTATAAGGGCATTAATAATGCGCAGCATACTGTATGTGTAAGGGACATTATGTGTATAAGGGCATTAATAAAAGTTGGCATAATGTGTAAGGTGCATTATGCTTATAAGGACATTAAGAATGTGTGTCATGTGTAAGGGGCATTACTGTGTGGTATTATGGGGTAATTCCAAGTTGATCGCAGCAGGAAATTTTTTAGCAGTTGGGCAAAACCATGTGCACTGCAGGTGTGGCAGATATAACATTTGCAGAGAGAGTTTGTTATGCACACCAGTGCCAGCAGGAATGTACTGGTGTCTGAACGGTGAGGGATGCAAAACAAATGAACTCACAGACAGACTGGGGAATATGACATTACATACACAGAAGGTGATAGGGTAACAAAATAAACACAAAGTGAACAGAGAAGCCCAAAGGCTAAGAAACTGGGTATCTCCCTAGTATTAGGAATGCTCAGATGGAAAGAAGCGAGATGTAGTGATTTAATACGTAGAGAACCCGAAATGCTGTTGCTAAGGGCAACAGCAAAACCCTAAAGGGTTACCAACGGGTGTGGCAGTAAACTCCTTGGTCAGAGATGGAATAATAGACACAAGGAGAGTCTCCACAATCCTAGTCCTCACTTGCAGTGCACTGGTTCAGCTTACTGCCACTAAACTGACACCTGAACACCTTGCACAGTGAGAAAGGATTTTGGCAGGCAAGTCTGAGAATACAGCCGCAAACTTGCTAGGTTCACAGAGTAGATAAAGAACCCCAGCAGGTTAAACGACTGACTCCAGTCTTACTGCTTGGTCTGGATTGGCAGAGTGTAATACCAGAGTGTAATACCAAATCCCAAGGCCTATTTGCAGTAAGCAACAAACAAATACAAAGTTTATACAGTACTAGCTAGCTTTCAGGAACTGACTAACCAACAAAGATTCAGCAGCATCTGCCTAACCTGAGAAGAGGGTTTATATAGCAGGTGCTGTCCACGCCCCACTCAGACCTCACAGACTGTGAGTACAAAAACCAGCACCGGATCCCCTGCCGTGCACAGAGCCTGTAACCACTGCACAGCAAAAGACCCGAACCGGAGTATCAGCTACGCTCAGGTTACTCCGCTAGCACTTGTCTCCCGGTTGCCATGACGATGTGGCAGCACAGAGCAGGAGACCCTTACAGTACCCCCCCTCTGACGAGGGGTCAAAGAACCCCTACCACCGGGTTTATCGGGGAACTGCGAGAAGAAAGAGCGTAACAGTCTGGGGGCATGAAGATCACAACTGCGCACCCACGACCGCTCCTCCGGGCCATACCCCTTCCAGTGCACCAAAAATGACAAGTCTGCCCATTAGACTGCGGATGGTAGCCTGACGACAAGCTGACAGAAATCTGGAGATCAGAACAAAATGCCCTCCAGAATTTGGCCACAAACTGGGATCCGCGGTCAGAGACCACATCAAGTGGCAACCCGTGGAGGCGCACAACATGCAGCATAAATAATTCAGACAGGCGTCTGGCCGATGGCAGCCCAACCAATGGAACGAAGTGCGCCATCTTCGAAAACCTGTCAACGACAACCCAGATGGCTGTCATCCCCGAGGATTTGGGCAAGTCCACCACAAAATCCATTGAAATGTGGGTCCATGGCTTAGATGGAATAGAGAGTTGATGTAATGGGCCAACAGGAACCCCTCTAGGAGTCTTATTTCGGGCACAGATGTCACATGCCCAAACCCACTGATCCACATCCCTAGCCACCGAGGGCCACCACACCGCCCTAGATAGCAACTCCCGAGTTCTGGCAATACCCGGGTGACCTGCTGACTTCTTGGCATGGAATTCCAGGAACACTCGCTGTCTTAACCTAGGAGGCACAAACAAAAGACCTACCGGAAGGTCTGGAGGAGCCTGCTCCTGTGCTCTAAGGACTAATGACAAGAGGTCCTGGGTAATGCCCACTTTAATACATGATGGAGACACAATGGGCAATGGCTCCTCGGTGGTCTCCTGGATTGGAGCAAAACTCAGCGAGAGCGCATCAGCCTTGATGTTTTTTGACCCAGGGCGATATGTTATCAAAAAATTAAAGCGAGCAAAAAACAAAGCCCATCGTGCCTGCCTGGCATTGAGGCGCTTCGCTGACTCTAAATATGCCAAATTCTTATGGTCGGTGAGAATTGAGACCACAAACTTAGCCCCCTCAAGCCAGTGTCTCCACTCCTCGAGTGCATCCTTAATAGCCAACAATTCCCGGTTACCCACGTCATAATTCATCACGGCAGGCGAAAATTTACGGGAAAAGTAAGCACAGGGATGAAGGCGATTATCAGACACCCCCATCTGAGAGAGCACTGCCCCAATACCCATCTCAGAGGCATCCACCTCCACCACTAAAGAACGCTCTGGATCTGGGTGTCGCAGCACCTTGGCTGAGACAAATGCCCTTTTGAGACGGGCAAAAGCCGCTTTGGCCTCACAAGACCAGTGAGCAACATCCGCCCCTTTCTTAGTGAGTGCCACCAAGGGCGCCACTATAGACGAAAATCCAGCGATAAATCGTCTATAAAAATTCGCAAAGCCCAGAAAACGCTGAAGCGCCTTCAAACTAGTGGGCTGCACCCAATCCAGGACTGCCTGTACCTTGGAACCCTCCATTTGGAAACCTTCTGGGGAGATAATATATCCTAGAAATGCGATTTGCTGAACTTCAAATTTGCACTTCTCCAGCTTCGCCCCAAGCCGGTGGACTCTGAGTTTCTGGAGGACTAAGCGTACATGCTTCCGATGTTCCTCCAGGGAATGGGAGAAGATTAGGATGTCATCTAAGTATACAACTAAGAATCTATCCAAATATTCCCTGAGCACATCGTTCATGAAGTCCTGGAAGACTGCCGGGGCATTACAGAGCCCAAAAGGCATCACCAAATATTCATAATGCCCTCAGTGGGTATTAAAGGCAGTCTTCCATTCATCCCCCTCTCTTATTCGGATTAGATTTTACGCACCGCGTAGGTCAATCTTAGAAAAAATGGTGGCAGTATGAAGCTGGTCAAACAAGACCGAAATGAGAGGCAGTGGGTATGAGTTTTTAATTGTGATACGGTTCAATTCCCTGAAGTCGATGCAGGGTCGCAACGAACCGTCCTTTTTACCCACGAAGAAGAACCCCGACCCAACTGGAGACTGTGAAGGTCTGATAAATCCCTTAGCCAAGTTCTCCTGAATGTACTCTGCCATAGCCTGAGTCTCAGGACGTGACAGGGAGTACAACCTGCTCTTGGGAAGCTTAGCATTCGGCAACAAATCAATGGCACAGTCATAGGGGCGATGGGGAGGTAGTACCTCTGCAACTCTTTTGGAGAACACGTCCGCAAAATCTGCATAACATCCTGGCAATCCTGGCAAACTTAGCTGCGAAAGCCTGACTGGAAGGCTCAAGCAACTCCTGAAACAATCAGTACCCCAACTAAGAATCTCCCCAGAGACCCAGTCAAATTGAGGATTGTGGGCCCTTAACCAGGGTAACCCCAACACCAATGGGGCAAAAGTACAGACAGTCACATAAAAGGACAATTTTTCAGAGTGTGTGGCTCCAATAAACAAAGAAATCTGGCTAGTGCAAGAGGTAATTTTACCCTGGGATAATGGTTCCCCGTTTAACCCACAAATCTCAATTTCCGATGTCAAGGGTACTAAGGGAACAGAGTGTTTCAGGGCGAATTGGCGGTCCATAAAAACCCCGTCGGCCCCACTGTCCACAAAGGCCTCAGTCTTGACAGTTTGACCGAGGATCTTCAAGGTCACCGGAATGATAAAAGTCTTCTTGGGAAATTCTGACTTCTGGCCTGACAGGATATTTCCCATCACCCTCAGGCCCTGAAGTTTTCCGGATTTTCTGGGCATGATACTACCACATGATCTTTATTCCCACAGTACAAACATAACCCCTGCTGTCTCCTCCGCGTCTTCTCACGCGAGGAGAGGCGGGTAGCCCCAATCTGCATAGGCTCCTCGGAAAATTCTGAGGTTCCCTTGGGAAAGAAGGAAACCTCGGTCTCCCTTTCAAGCCTGCGCTCTCTCAGCCGTCTATCCACCCGAATGGATAACTGCATGAGCTGATCCAAGCTATCAGGCAAGGGATATTGTACCAGTTGGTCTTTTAACTGGTTAGAAAGACCTCTTCGGTACTGGTGTCTCAGGGCTGGGTCATTCCACTGGGTATCATGGGCCAACCTCCGAAACTCCGTACAATAAACCTCAACTGGCCTTCGCCCTTGCTTAAGGATCGAAATCTGAGCCTCGGCTGAGGCCGTCTTGTCAGGGTCATCATGCGCACATCATCTATTCAGTGGATACAGGAGGAGAGGAGGCATGCCAGCAGCTCACGGAGCGCTAGGCATGCCCCCTCAGTGACGAAAACGGGGTGTGGCTTGCGTTTGCAGCCCTCCCGTGAAACCACACCCCTTTCCCATAGGCCACCCCCCCCTTTTGGGGCGCACGTGCGCAGATGTCTCTCCTTCCGACAAGCAGAAGTTGGGAGGTATGCTATAGGTATCTATTCACAGAGATATACTTTCCCAATCAAGATGGTAATGGCACAAAAATGTAACAAAAGTCCAAAAAGCAGGAACTGAAAGTCCAGACTCAAACCTGCAATAAAACGTCAGTCCATATGTCCAGTGGGGGGGATGTAGTCTCTGTGATGGTCCTTAATTAATCCACTGGTCTCAGCACTTTTTGTTCCTGTCTGTAGATTTAGAATAAAGTGATCCATGAAAACACAGGGTGCAGTTTATGGTGGGAGCCCGAGAGTAACGGACCAACTTCTTAAATAAATTAGATCGATTATACTTTATAGCAACCAAAAAGGATGCACAATTACTTTCTTTTGTATTTTGGGGTATCCGTGATGTACAACACCTTCACTTTGATGGAGAGGAATAAGACGGATATTCAATCAAACGCCATGTCTTACTATATCATAGAAAAACTACCACTAGACATCAGTGAATTAATTGTCCATGGTGCATTTATCATAGAAAAAAAGTGAGTGCAAAAACATTTTGCACGTTTTACAGAACATGGTGTAAGCTATTGGGGTATATTTACTAAGGTCCCGATTTTGACCGAGATGCCGTTTTTTCTTCAAAGTGTCATCTCGGTAATTTACTAAGCAAAAATCACGGCAGTGATGAGGGCATTCGTAATATTTTGGAAGTCCTAGGAAAAAATCACGAATCAATACACCATCGGTCAAATACGCCTGCAATTTGGTAGAAATCAGGAATTTACTAAAAAGTGCAAAACACAAACACTGCCGACAATAGCCAAACACTGCCGTGATGAAATACAAATCGTGAAAAAGTGCTAAAAAAAACCAGACCTGCTTTTTATCCCGTGTTTGTATAGGCATGCACGGATCCATGAGATCCGTGCATGTTTTTCAGTGGGAAGGGGTGGGAAATGTTTTAATTTAAAAAAAAAAAAAATGCGTGGGGTCCCCCCTCCTAAACCAAACCAGCCTCGGGCTCTTTGAGCCGGCCCTGGTTGCAAAAATATGGGGGAAAAATTGACAGGGGTTCCCCCATATTTAAACAACCAGCACCGGGCTCTGCGCCTGGTCCTGGTTCCAAAAATACGGGGGACAAAAAGCGTAGGGGTCCCCCGTATTTTTGAAACCAGCACCGGGCTCCACTAGCTGGACAGATAATGCCACAGCCGGGGGTCACTTTTATACAGCGCCCTGCGTCCGTGGCATTAAATACCCAACTAGTCACCCCTGGCCGGGGTACCCTGGAGGAGTGGGAATCCCTTCAATCAAGGGGTTCCTCCCCTCCAGCCACCAAAGGGCCAGGGGTGAAGCCCGAGGCTGTCCCCCCCCATCCAATGGGTTGCGGATGGGGGGCTGATAGCCTTTGTTGAAAGTTATGAATATTGTTTTTAGTAGCAGTACTACAAGTCCCAGCAAGCCTCCCCCGCAAGCTGGTACTTGGAGAACCACAAGTACCAGCATGCGGCTGAAAACCGGGCCCGCTGGTACCTGTAGTACTACTACTAAAAAAATACCCCAATAAAGACATTACACACACACCTTGAAAGTATAACTTTAATGCATACATACACACCACCATATACACATACTTACCTTATGTTCACACGAGGGTCGGTCCTCTTCTCCATGTAGAATCCATGGTGTACCTGTTGAAAAAATTCTACTCACCAAATCCAGTGTAGAGGGCTCCTCGGGTAATCCATTTGTAATCCACGTACTTGTAAAAATAAAAAAACGGACACCCGACCACGAACTGAAAGGGGCCCCATGTTTTCACATGGGACCCCTTTCCCCGAATGCCAGAAACCCCCTCTGACTTATGTCTAAGAGGGTTTCCTCAGCCAATCAGGGAGCGCCACGTTGTGGCACCCTCCTGATCGGCTGTGTGCTCCTGTACTGTCTGACAGGCGGCACACGGCAGTGTTACAATGTAGCGCCTATGCGCTCCATTGTAACCAATGGTGGGAACTTTGTGGTCAGCGGGTGACCGAAAGTAACCTCACCGCTGACCACAAAGACCTGATTTGGCCCATGGCTCGCTCATTACTAAAGTAGGGGGTGACCATCAATGGGTGAAACCATCAATGGTTCCCTTACAGATGGTTTCCCACCATCGAGGTGATCCATCAATGGTAATCATTGATGGATAACCCGCCGATTGCCATCCCTAGTTATTCAGGTTTGTTAGCAAACCAAAAAAAGTTAGCAATTGGGCAAAACCATGTGCACTGCAGGTGGGGCAGATATAACATGTGCAGAGAGATTTAGATTTGGGTGGGTTATATTGTTTCTGTGCAGGGTAAATACTGGCTGCTTTATTTTTACACTGCAATTTAGATTTCAGTTTGAACACACCCCATCCTAATCTAACTCTCTCGGCACATGTTACATCTGCCCCAACAGGGATTTCCCCTGTGGGCCAGTCCGACCCTGGGCTCCGCTCTGTTCTTGTGAGAACAGTGGGGGCATTGTTCAGAGATCTAAAACATCAGGTGGTGGGATGTGACCTTGGAACGGGTGTGGGTTGTTAGACAGTCAATAGATAGACACCATATGTTAGACAGACATTAGGTCGACAGGGTCAAAAAGTCGACATGACAAAGGTAGACAATACAAAAGGTCGACAGGGTCAAAAGGTCGACATGAAAATGGTCGACACACAAAAGGTAGACACCATGGCCAGTATTTACTAAAAATCCGAGTTTGGTCGATTTGTGGGGTTTTTTCTAAGTCCCAATCCGGGAATTCCCTAAGCACCAATCTCGGCAGTGTCTGGTCTATTCGTAATGGTTTGAATGACAACGTCCCGAAATACGAATGAATAGACCATCGGTCAAACGCGGCTGTTATTTCATAGAATACGGGAATTTACTATTCATTCGTATTTGGGTGTTAGTCTCTGAGTGCTCAAAAGCGGTCGTATTTTTTTGCGATTCGTTAAAAAAAGCAGCAAAAAAAATAGACCTGCTTTTTTCAGTCGTGTTTACATGTGTTGCAAATAAAAAATCACTCACACCTGAATTAGGATGCCTATAAAAGGATGTTAGGCCCATTTCAATACACCTACACTCAGAAATGGCAGCAGGACTGTGGGCCAGTGATCTTTTGTGTGCTGTGGGATTCCTCAGACTCAGACATCAGCCTGTAAGTACCCAGGGCCAAGAAACTGAACATGGTCAGCAGGTTGTCCAGGTTCCGCGGAGGCTGCGCAGGCCTCGTTTTTTTAGGGGGCGTTTAAACTTGAACGCATTGTCCGATGATAAGGTCATACAGATGTTCCGTCTAAATCGTAACAACATTTTCCGTCTGTATGACCTTGTCAAACTGGGCCTAGACCCTGAGACAGCACGCTCTCGCCCTGTCTCAGGCCTGCACAAACTCCTGGCTGTGTTGCACTTTATGGCTACTGGCAGCTTTCAGGCTGTGTCTGGAGATGTCATAGGAATCTCACAGCCCTCATTTTCCAGAACCTTAACACAGGTGATGTATACCTAACAACCTCTTCTGTTTTGTGTTTGTTTTAATTTCTCGGTGGCCAGTTCTGTCCTAAAATCTCAAGTTTATTGTTCTTTAAAATGTTCACACAGGTGTTGGCTGTTTTGCAGCCCCACATCGAGGCCTCAATCTGCTTCCCTACCCAGGAGTCTCAGTGGCATGCCGTCAGGGTAGATTTCTATGAGCTGGCTGGCATGCCCAATGTGCTTGGAGCCATAGATTGCACACACATTCAGCTGAGACCACCTAGGGGCAGGCAGCACATATATACAAACCGCCATTTTGAACACTCCACAAATGTGCAGGTGGTTTGTGATGCAAATCTCAAAATAATGAGTGTTGTTGCTGGTTACCCTGGGGGCTGCCATGACTCCTTCATCCTCAGTCAGTCATCCCTCTTTGATAAGTTTGAGGACAGACAAATGCCAGATGGATGGCTGCTGGGTATGTAATTTGATATGTGTAGGCCTGCGTATACTTTGTCCAAATACAGGTGCAGATGTATTAACCTGTAGAAGGCATAAGGAAGTGAGAAACCATTGATCTGTGCAAGGTGATAAAGGCACCAGCCAATCTGCTCCAATATGTAAATTAACATTTAGGAACAGATTGTCTGCTGCCTTTATTACCTTGCACATATCACTGGTTTTTCACTTCCTTATGCCTTCTACAGGTTAATACATCTGCCCCACAGTGTGTTACTTATGTGTTGCTGTATCTTAACATGAATCACGTTACTATATCTGTCTTTTAGGTGATGGAGGATATGGCTGTTTCTCTTGGCTTCTAACTCCATTGTCCCGACCTGATACCCCTGCTGAACACAATTACAATAATGCACATAAGTCCACGCGGAATGTGATTGAAAGATGTTTTGGTGTGATGAAATCTAGGTTTCGGTGTCTGGATAAGTCTGGTGGCCTTTTGTTGTATAGTCCCTCCAAGGTGACTCAAATTGTGTTCTGCTGCTGCTTTTTTCATAACATATGTTTGCAACAACATCTGCCACATGTTGAGGAGGAGGAGGAGGAGGAAGAAAGCAGCCAGCAAGCAGAGGAATTAGAGACATCTGGTGATACTTGGAGTACTGATGTAGGGAGGCAGGTTAGGCAACAGATCATCAATCGCTATTTCTAAGGTAAGCTTGGTTTGCTTATTTCATTTGTTGTGTATTCATAATACAGTTTGCCATACATATACATTATTATACACAGTTTTTGTTTTTTGTTGTAAAAGTACATATTTGTTTGTTTCAGCATCATGTGTAAAAACATGCTTAATAATTTTTAACACACACAAACATGTCCCAACAATACTGACATTCATTTGGACAATGTTTTTCAAACAAAACAAAGGCAACATATTACAAGCTTTTTACGCAACTCAATTGTGTTCATCTTGTAATGTTGTATAGATAAGATAGCTAAGATATGTATCACTAACATTGTAATTTGGATTGTCTGCAGGCAAAGAGAATGATTGGAATCTAGAAAGAGTAATGATTAGAAAAAAATCAAGTGGTCAGTTTACTTCCTGCTAACATGTATGTGTGGCTCCATCAACATTTCCCTCCTCCAATACCCCAAAAAAATGAAAAGGAATAAATGTGCGTACTATTTTTTGAATTTATTTTGGGCCACTTATAATTAATGATGTTAAAAAAAGGGTCAAGGAGCTAAGTGTGATATTTTGTAAAGCATCAAAAACACTTGCTAACTATTTTGAGTTACTTATCACAAATGTCTAACTTGTTTTTTTACGTTTTTTTTGGTGGCTGCTTGTCCTGCCCTTTGCCTTTAGCACTGTCATGTTAGCGTGCTCTGGTGGACCGTCTTGGTGGTGATGAGACTGGCGTGATATTTGGAGTAGTCGTGCCAGAACTGCTGGTTGTTTGCTGTTGGTGCATGCATCTGAGTGTTTCATTCAGGTTAGTGAGGGTGGCATTGAGTTCACGTGTAGCAGCATTTTGTCTACTATTCGGAATAAACTTTCATTAATCTTTTGACTGTTTTTTGAAAAATGCTCATATAACTTTTCTGTTGTCTGTGCTGTTCTTCCATTAGTCTGTGCTGTTCTTCCATTAGTCTGTGCTGTTCTTCCATTATGCGCTGTAAGTTGCCCATGACCTGTGTAATGTCTGTACGCATGAGTTCCATTTTGTCTACTCAGATTTCTTGAGATTCTTCTGAGGTGAGATGGTAGGCTTGCAAACATTTGTGTCTGCTTACGCAGGCAATCTTCATTAGTGGCCTGCTGTCTAGCCCAAATAGTCCAAAACACCTGATCAGGGCCTTGTGTTCCTGGTGTTGTTGGGCTGTGTTGTGGTGGTGGTGGTGTGCTTTGCTGTGGTGGTGTACTCACAGGTGCTGGGGGGCTCATTCCTTGCATTAATGGCTGCATTTCTAAGATGTTTGTATCATCCATGTCACTGTGTTAGTGTTGTTGCGGAGGGATGCTGTTCCCAGGACTCGAAGCTGAAATGTTAAACATATCTCCGTTAGCTATCCATATGTTTGTGAAATGTTAAAAAATCACTACACATGGAACACATGTCATTCACTGTGGCTTTCAACTATTCTGGCTAGCAACATCATCACTCATAGCTTAAATACATACATATGCCTGTTTGTGGCAAATGTGTCTGGTCACTTAATTGTGAAAGCAAACACTTTAGTTTTATTGTAGCTCACACATACTCCACCATAAAAAAAAAAACATTGGAATACATAATGTGTTACCTTATAGCTTTGTTCAAACAAACATAGTAATGTTTTTGTATGTATTTTGCAATGTTACCTCAAGCACACAAGATTTTTGGAAAAACAAACTTACTTTTTACAAACAAACCAACATGCTTTTTTGTTGCAGCATCTTATACCCAATGTCATATTGTATGACTCAAGTGGACATACATATCTTTACTGGATGTGGACAAGGCCATTTAGTTTGGATTCCATTTCAGCTTTTACTTACTGCGGTAAGTATTTTTGTTTTGGATGTGTTTTGACTTAATGCGGTTATGACTGATTTTGATTATGTTCTGACATTTTACACTTTTTTTTTCAGTTTGATACTCACAATCAAGATGAGGGGAGTGTGGATGACGTCTTGGAGGTGTGTCCAAAATTTGAAGTGGGGGGACAGAACATATGGACGATAATCTTCGTGGCGGGGTAGCCTGCTGTGTTTGTGCCGGGACAGACGACCTTGCTTTCTTTTCGGCCACAGGTTTTTTGTGGTGATGTCTTACAGAAGTGCCACTTCTGCTGCTCCATTCTTCTTTTGATGGACCTTTTAATGAAAGTGCAATTTTGTTATGGCCATTCCTTTACAAGCATACCCTATACTACAATGGACACTTTACCTGCTTCCGCAGCGTCATCATCATCAGATGTGATAGGATTTACTGGCCGACGAGTAGTACTGCTTTTTTTAGACACTGTATAAAATGAAATATATTCATAAATCATGCTATTGTGTATACATCCACCCATTATGCTTATAAACATTTTAACATTTAGAAATGCTTGGTTTTTAATTCAAACAAACATAAGGACCAGAAATACAACAACAAAAAAACCCCAAAACACATATGCACTATGGCAACATCAAGACAGGAAAACATGTACAGGACACTGACATAGGCCACAAGTTCAAGGAAAGGTTTTTTATAAAAAAAAAAACCACACAACTTTATTTTGTATTGGATGGAAAAATATTACAGATGCAATATCTAATTTGCTCTGTGATGTGGCACTCCAAAGACACATTACCACTATATGAGCAAAAACAAAATGCAGCAAAGTTTTTGAATAAAAAAAATGCAGTATGGTGTCACGGTACAAATACAAGCAAAAAATTTTTTAAAAAATAATAATTAAAAAATACATACATAACATTCTCTAAAGATGACATTACACATGTAAGTGGTTTACAAACCACTTTCCAGTACTCCAGCCTCTAACATGACAACGACTTTTTTATAAAAAAAAAAACATGGATCACTTATACTGTATATAAAACATAGTCATAATTTTTAACGTAAAAAACGCCCAAAAGGAAAACATTATTGCAGGACAATTCAGAGACACACCAAGTCCAAACTACACATGCTAAATATCTGTCTGAAAAACACATGACATACAATAAAGTAAGATGTTACATTGGCTTTTATCTAAAACATGACCCAAAACAATGTATTTGCTGACACACACTTGAAGATGGGAGTAATATGCAACGTCACATGACACAGATTACAAAATAAAACATTTAAAAAAAAAAATGCAAATACACATGCTCACCATTCTTCCTTGGCCTATCTGAATCCCGGACATGGGTTGCAGAGACAACTTCTGGAGGTATTACACTCCGCATGGGCTCCTCATACTCCAGATAACTTGCAATATAGGGCTGGCCACCACCGGTTTTCCGAGCCTCCTTGGCCATTTTGGACTTGACACGTCGCTTTATGTCATAGTATCGTTTGCGGCATGTGTCCTCCGTCCGCTTGACCACCCCCTCACTATTGACAGCAGCAACTACTTTCGCCCACAACACCGTCTTCCTCCGTGTTGGCACCTTGGCGGACTCAGGGCCAAATAGCTGCCTCTGATACTTCATCAGCTCACGCACCAATGCCACATTTTCAGCAAAACTAAACTTAACATTCCGCCCAGTCTTAGTAGTGGTGCGTGGCTGCGGAGCACTCTGACTGTCACTATCACTTGAGGCTGCTGCAGCAACCTCACCCACCTCACTAACCTCACTAACACTCACCTCCTCCACCTGACCAACCTCCTCCCCCTCACTCACACCCTCCACCTGAGTCACACATAATTGTGTGTCTAAACAGTTAACACAGGAAAAAAAAAAGACAAACAACACACTCCTCCACTACCACTACACAACTCACACACACACACACACACACACACACACACACACACACACACACACACACACACTGACAAGGGACTATAAAGAAAAATAACTTGGACTAAAAATGAGACAAAACCACAAAATACAAGACAACAAGAATGACAAGACGACTTTCAAACACAATACCACACTCAGAAATCGCTACCAACACTCCTCACCAAACCACAAATTCACCTACCTCCACAGCACAACCTCCCTCCTCCTCACCACTAACTAAACCCACGAGGTGCGGACGGTTTGGGGCGTATTTATATGGTTGCGCACAGACACTCCTACCATATGAAACACAACCAATCACAAACGGGGATGAAAATCGAAACTGAAAGTGAAAATCCGGCCGCGGGAAAAAAAAACCCTGCCGCGTTTAACTTAGGAAAAAAAAACAGCAAATCCAACAAAAACACGTACGCAAACGACAATGACGGCCGTAAATGTGCCAAAAAAAAACGACTGGCATCGACATCGGAAAACACGAAAACCATAAAGTCGACTGCTTCGTAACTTTGCGTATATGGATTCAAAAAGTTGCATGAAAATGCACCCGATACAAAACGAGTTTAAGCACTACACAAACCGACTCAAACACGAATATTAGTAAATATTGCCCCATGTTTTTTGCATTTTTGTGGTTTGTCTGGAATTTTTTTGGGAAAATATCAATGCGCCTAATAAGCAGCCAAAATGTGCCCAATAGTGTCACCCCATTCCAAAAACAACGTAATAGACTGAAATCACCGATGGTTCCACATGCACTATAGCAAACCAATATGAGCAGACGTCCTTAATGGATGCAGTGTATCAGTGACCCTTATTCTTCTAAGTACTATAATTCCACAGACACACTCCAAACCCCCCCCCCCATAAAACATAAAAGTGTGATATTGTTATACCCAAACACAGTGCGGTAACTAGGTGTGTGCCAGCGGTGCCTGGCACACAGCGCATGTGCACTGTGGGCACAGGACCGCTGGCAACACCTGCAGGTCCGCACGGATACTTGCACAGCGCTGCAGGTTGTGTGCCTCCCTGGCTCCCCATCGCACCCGCGGCTCCTTCTCCTGCGTGTCCTGATCACTGCTGGCCACAGTGATCGGGCAGCACGCGGCATCCCACCAACACGACACTGCTTCCATTATGGCCGGAGAGGAGAGGCGCCGTCCCTGCTACTCTGCGCCGCTGACAGTCCCACTCCTCTGTGCCGCCGCTGAAAGTCCCGCTCCTCTGCACCGCTAAAGTTTTTACAGCATAGCTCCGGCTGGGCATGGGGCTGTGCTGCGCCTGTGGTGAGCCGAGGGCTGCGCTCCCATTGTCAAATCCATCACGCACAAGATGCTGCGGACTGAGAGGGGAGGTTGCTGCCATTGAGAACGGCTGATGATGATATGCCAGCAGCAGGTCAGTGGAAGTGTTATGGGAGGTCTAATCTCCCCCCTCCTCCCCCTTGTGCAGTGTGTGTAACCCTATGCAGTGCAGTGTAAATGTGTGTGTGTGTGTGTAGCAGTGCAGCGTAACCCTGTTTGTGTGCTGGAGCTTTGCAGTGTAACCCAGTGTGTGTGTGTGTGTGTGTGTAGCAGTGCAGCGTAACCCTATGTGTGCTGGAGCTTTGCAGTGTAACCGAGTGTGTGTGTGTGTACTAGAACATTGCAGTGTAACCTGGTGTGTGTGTGTTCTGGAACAGTACAGTCTAACCCATTGTACAGATGTGTTACAGTTTTGGGACTCTACCTGGTGCAGTGTGTAAAAGGGGACTCTACCTGGAGTAATGTGTGTTAGTGGCGCTACTGTGCGGCGTAATTTGAATAATGGAGACTACTGTACAGCATAATATGAATTGGTATTATTTGTGGTCACGCCCCTTCCCCATGAAGCTTAGCCCCTATATTTTTGATGGGCGCCTACGGCAATCACTGGCCCTATTTTAAATATGGGGGAAGGGGGGGGGGGGCGCCAATGCTGTTTATTGCACACAGCGCTAAAATGTCTAGTTACGGCACTACCCAAACATAGAATATATCTGCACTAAATGTTGAGGGAGTTCGTACCAGAGAAAGTAGTCTAGTAGATTAAGTAGACAAATTCATATGAAAAGGAGAAGGCTGCGTCTTATTAGATTCTGCTCTCAATCCTCCTTCCTTCCTGCCATCTGTACTTTTCAGACTCCCAAGTGCATGTTAAGTAGATGAAAAAGAAACTCCAAACAGTGTAACACAGTATTTATTCCACATCAATAAACCGTAAAAGCTCCAATACATGAAATAGATTGGATTCTCACCATTTAAGTAAATCTACAAATGTAACCAAAGTAATGGTATAATGAACGGTATCCGTTTGATAGACAGTGTCTAGTTAGACAGTCAATAGATAGACACCATATGTTAGACCGACATTAGGTCGACAGGGTCAAAAGGTCGACATGAAAAAGGTACAGTACAAAAGGTCGACAGGTCAAAAGGTCGACATGAAAATGGTCGACATAAAAAAGATAGACAACTGTTTTTTTTCATGTAACATGTTTTTGAACTATTTCATACCTTCTCTATCCATGTCGGCATAGAGTTGGTTATAAACCTTGTGGCGAGCGCAGCGAGCCACCGTGCCCGAAGCGTGGCGAGCGCATGCCTTTCTACAATTGGGGGTCCCAGATGACAAAACTATCCACACAAACCACAAAAATGCAAAAAACATGGCGTCGACCTTTTTCATGTCGACCTTTTGACCCTGTCGACCTAATGTCTATCTAACATATGGTGTCTATCTATTGACTGTCTAACTAGACACTATCTATCTTTTATACCGAGAACATAATAAACACCATGCATCCCCGGAAATTCTCATCCTCCGGCCAGGTCCAATCCAATCGTCCCCCAAAGAAATCCTCCTTTTCAACGCGTTTCAAAACCCTGGTGGTATCATCTTCAAGCTAACAAGATATACTTGTCAACCTGTTAGAATGATTTTGAGGGACACTACAGCTGTAGATGTTAATGTAAGTAGGCCACATGTGTTGATAGTAATGCTTTGTTTTAGATTTAAGCACTCCTCGATAATAAATGCTTTCATCTAACAAGTAGAAACAATACAATACATGTGTGGCTGCAGTTAGTACTGAAAGATGGGGACATGTCCAGGGTCAAATCTTTTACATTTGGAACCATAAATGTAAAATGGGGACATTAGCAACTACTGTACACAACATACTTCGCCATCATTGACCAAAGTTGAGAAATGAGTGGTGTATATAGCTGTCCTTTTAGAGTATTTTTTCAGGTGGATCACTGTAAAACAATCATCAGCTTGGTATGTCTGCTAGGAACCTGTGCTTAAAGGACCTTTACTGAATAACCAGCCAAAGCTGATGTGATCTGTGGATGCACAAACACTACACAGGAAATGACTGGTTCATACAGGAGATAGGGCAGGTGCCCTCCGCAACAGCGGTTATATAGCTGCTAAGGAAAACAGTCCTATTGATGCCTTCACGTTTCCATTAGCACAGCACTGTAATCTTCAGCACTTCATCTCAGCTGCAGCTACCGACAGCAACACTGCCCCTGCCACAGCAGCACACAGCAAGTCTCAAGAAGACTCCCGCCCCTATAGAGCGACCTACAAGGCACTTCCTGCACACAGCTGCTCTATGGGAGCTGTAGTTTCAGTGCTGGCAGGGAGGGTGTATGATGAGTGCAAATGAGAGGTAACATTGCTCACATGACTGAGGACTTTCTGACAGGCGAGAGGATAGGTGGGGCCAGAGGACAGAGGAAGGTGGGAGTAACGCTAGAGGTGGACCCTCATTCTCAGTATATACCCCGCTCAGAGAAGGACTAGGAGCGGTGTCTGGAGCCCCTGGTTACGCACAGACCCCAGGCTGGAGGCAGCGATGCTGAGTGCTCCTATTGAGTGACCGCCCGCTGCTGCATCATGGGGAGCTTTGATCACTTGTTTAAAGTGCTTGTTGTGGGGGACTCCTCTGTTGGCAAAAGCTCCCTGTTGAACAGGTATGTCAATGACGTCTTCGGCAAGGAATACAAGATGACTATGGGAGGTGAGTAGCAGACCTGGTACAGTAGATGGGCAGGAGAATACTTAACTGTATAGTGTGTCCTTATATATTGTTTCACTTTTTAGCTATTTTAAAAGCTGTCCGTATGTGTGTGTTTATGTGTGTACACTCGCTCACTCAGTCACACTCTCTCTCTCTCTCTCTCTCTCTCGCTGATGCAAAGTTACACACCCTCACTAAATGTATCCTACATACAGTATGAGTGCCCCATTACCATCCAATAATGCCCAGTTGCAACTGAGATGTGTACCACTCTGTATTGCCTGTAGTTGCATTTGCTTGGTTACAGTGAATGCAAAGTGCTAAATATATCAAGGTCTGTCTGCAGAATGGACTAGCATGCAACTCTGATTCTGCCCCAGAAATGTATGAATTTAATGCTTAAATCAGTGGTTCCGAAACTTTTTGGGAGTCACGGCCAGTGCTTAAAGTGGTCCGAGAGAGGTGCCCCCCCCCCCCCCCCCCCCCCCCCCCCCCCCGTAGGTGCCAGGGCCACACCCTAGCCCCTCCCACTATGAAGATGCCACACCCACAGCCCCTCCCACCTGTTGTCACACCCCTGGCCTCTCCCCTCAAGAGAGCAATGTAACAGCATCACTCACCCTGTCATTGTATAATAATCACAGTTTATGATATAATTGCAGAGTGAGTGATGCTGCTACATTGCTCTCTTCCACCCAATATTGTTATCTTTAGCAAGGCCAGCAGACACATGTAATGGCAGATGCTCACAGTGTAAAATTATTTATTATATGTCATGTGAAGGTAAAATTACATATAGTGCATACAATATGAAACATACAGGTATGTGGTGATACAGGTTAAAAAAAAACCCAGAGGACTGTCCACTGCTTTAACCTGTATAATCACATACCTGTATGTTTAATATTGGAAAGAGAAAGAGACAGACAGACGGAGAGAGAGAAAGAGAAAAAAAAAAAAAAGAGTAAGAATAAGAAAAAGGGGTCAGGTCTGCTTACCTGCTTATATATGTGACACATGCACACACAGGAACGAGGCGGCACTCTCCGGATTTCAAATAGAAAGTAGTGTATTCAAAATTTAATCTCAAAGCGCAAAGTGCATAACAGGTACAGACGTTTCAACAAAGCACAGGGAGTTTTTTTCAAGATACAAATGCTGCAAATTTTGTTATTTGCACCTTGGAAAAAACTCCCTAAGGTGTCCCCTGACACAGCAGCCCTTAAGGATCCTGCGGATCGTAAACAGGAAACTACCTTTAAATCTATTTATGTTACTACCGGTACGCTACTCAGGCCCGCCGTGGCATCGGCATGGGTGAGTAGCGCTATTGAAAAGTGAGCAGATAACTTGTTATCTGACATAGACACCCTGGATAGGGACAGCGTAGTTTTGACCCTGGGTCACATCAGGGACGCAGCGGTTTATCTAAGGGAGGCTGCGAGGGATATTGGCCTCTTGGGATCAAGGGCCTATGCCATGGCAATCTCGGCTAGGAGGGCGTTGTGGACTCATCAATGGAATGGTGATGCTGACTCTAAGAAGGCTATGGAGGCTCTGCCCTACAAAGGTGAAGTTTTGTTTGATGAGGGCCTCGCGGACCTGGTTTCCACAGCTACCGCGGGTAAGTCTTCCTTTTTGCCTTTTGTCCCTCCACAGCAAAAGAAAACACCTCAATACCAGTTGCAGGCCTTTTGGTCGCATAAGTTCAGGAAAGGACATGGTTCTTCCTTCCTCGCGGCCAGAGGTAAGGGAAGAGATAAAAGATCCCCGGCTGGGGCAAGCTCCCAGGAAAAGAAGTCCTCCCCGGCTTCAACCAAGTCCACCGCATGACGCTGGGGCTCCGCTGTGATAGAGAGAGGTAGTATGTGCTGCAATACAAAAGCTGTGTCAACAGCAAGTCATTGTCACAGTACCCCCGTCACATCGGGGAGACGGGTTTTATTCAACCCTGTTTGTAGTCCCGAAGCCGGATGGCTCGGTCAGGCCGATTCTGAACGTAAAATCCCTCAACCTTTTATTTAAAAAAATTCAAGATGGAATCTCTCCGAGCAGTGATCTCCAGTCTGGAAGGGGAGGATTTTATGGTGTCGGTCGACATAAAGGATGCGTACCAACATGTCCCCATATATCCTCCTCATCGGGCGTACCTGAGGTTCGCTGTTCAGGATTGTCACTACCAATTTCAGACGTTGCCGTTTGGTCTTTCCACGGCCCCGAGGATTTTCACTAAGGTAATGGCAGAAATTATGGTGCTCCTGCGCAGGCAAGGGGTCACAATTATCCCGTACTTGGACGATCTCCTGATAAAGGCGAGATCACAGGAGCAGTTACTGAAAAGCGTTGCGCTCTCCCTGCAGGTGCTGCAACAGCATGGCTGGCTCCTAAATTTACAAAAGTCGCAGTTGATTCCGACAACTCGGCTATCGTTTTTGGGCATGATTCTGGACACCGACCTGCAGAGGATCTTTCTCCCGTTAGAAAAAGCTCAGGAAATCCAGAACATGGCCAAGGAACTTCTGAAACCGCCAAGAGTGACGATTCATCACTGCACTCGAGTGCTGGGAAAAATGGTGTCGGCCTACGAGGCCATACCGTTTGGCAGGCTCCATGCAAGAACTTTTCAGTGGGACCTGCTGGACAAGTGGTCCGGGTCCCATCTGCAGATGCACCGGAAAATAATCCTGTCCTCCAAGACCAGAATCTCGCTCCTGTGGTGGCTGCACAGCTCTCACCTCCTAGAGGGACGCAGGTTCGTGATCCAGGATTGGATCCTAATGACCACGGATGCGAGTCTCCAAGGTTGGGGAGCAGTCACAAAGGGGCAATATTTCCAGGGAAAATGGTCAAGCCAGGAAGCTTGTCTGCACATAAACGTGCTGGAGTTAAGGGCCATCTACAACGGCCTGCGGCAGGCGGAACATCTTCTTCGCGACCTGCCCGTCCTGATTCAGTCGGACAACATCACAGCCGTGGCGCACATAAACCGCCAGGGCGGAACGAAGAGCAGAGCGGCGATGGCAGAGGCCACCAAGATTCTTCGCTGGGGGAAAAACATGTAAGCGCTTTGTCAGCGGTCTTCATTCCAGGAGTGGACAACTGGGAAGCAGACTTCCTCAGCAGACACGATCTCCATCCAGGAGAGTGGGGTCTTCATCAAGAGGTCTTTGCAGAAGTGACAAGTCGTTGGGGACTTCCTCAAGTAGACATGATGGCGTCTCGTCTCAACAAGAAGCTTTGGACATATTGTTCCAGGTCGAGGGACCCTCAAGCAATAGCAGTGGACGCACTAGTGACACCGTGGGTGTTTCAGTCGGTCTATGTGTTCCCTCCGCTTCCACTCATCCCAAAGGTATTAAGGATCATAAGAAGAACAAGCGTTCGGACGATACTCGTTGTTCCAGATTGGCCACGGAGGGCCTGGTATCCGGATCTTCAGGAATTACTCACAGGAGATCCCTGGCCTCTTCCTCTCAGAGAGGATCTGTTACAGCAAGGGCCGTGTGTGTTCCAGGACTTACTGCGGTTGCGTTTGACGGCATGGCGGTTGAACGCCAAATCCTAGCTAGGAAGGGTATTCCCGGGGAAGTTATCCCTACTCTACTCAAAGCTAGAAAGGAGGTAACGGCGAAGCATTATCACCGTATTTGGAGAAAATATGTGTCTTGGTGTGAATCCAAGAAGGCTCCTACAGAAGAATTTCAGCTGGGGCGTTTTTCTCCATTTTTTGCAAGCAGGTGTGGATGCGGGCCTGAAGTTAGGCTCCATTAAAGTGCAGTTGTCGGCCTTATCAATTTTCTTTCAAAAGGAATTAGCCTCACTTCCAGAAGTGCAGACTTTTGTGAAAGGCATGCTACACATCCAACCTCCGTTTGTGCCCCCTATGGCACCGTGGGACCTTAATGTGGTGTTACAGTTCCTTACGTCACATTGGTTTGAACCTTTACAAACGGTAGAGTTGAAATTTCTCACTTGGAAGGTGGTCATGCTATTGGCCTTGGCGTCCGCAAGGCGGGTGTCCGAATTGGCGGCTTTGTCTCACAAAAGCCCCTATCTAATTTTCCATGAGGATAGAGCAGAGTTGAGAACCTGTTTAAATTTTTACCAAAGGTGGTTTCTTCGTTTCACATGAACCAACCTATTGTGGTGCCTGTGGCTACTGAAGCCTTGGCTGATTCCAAGTCTCTTGATGTGGTCAGAGCTTTGAAAATTTCTGTAGCCAGAACGGCTTGGGTTAGGAAGATAGAGGCGCTGTTTGTCCTGTACGCGGCCAACAAGGTTGGCGCTCCTGCTTCTAAGCAGACTATTGCACGCTGGATCTGTAATACGATTCAGCAGGCTCATTCTACGGCTGGTTTGCCGTTACCGAAATCTGTGAAAGCCCATTCCACTAGGAAGGTGGGCTCGTCTTGGGCGGCTGCCCGAGGTGTCTCGGCTTTACATCTTTGCCGAGCAGCTACTTGGTCGGGGTCAAACACTTTTGCAAAGTTCTACAAGTTTGATACCCTGGCTGATGAGGACCTCCTGTTTGCTCAATCGGTGCTGCAGAGTCATCCGCACTTTCCCGCCCGGTTTGGAGCTTTGGTATAAACCCCATGGTCCTTTTTGGAGTCCCCAGCATCCTCTAGGACGTATGAGAAAATAGGATTTACCGGTAGGTATTAAAATCCTTTCTCTTAGTACGTAGTGGATGCTGGGCGCCCGTCCCAGTGCGGACTCTATCTGCAGTAATTGTAAATAGTTATTGCTTATGTTACACAAAGGTTGTGTTTTGGTAAGTGTCAGCCTGTTGCTGATCTCGTTGGTTCACGCTGTTAACTGGTGTTCGTGAAATGCCATGTTGTACGGTGTGTTGTGGTGTAAGCTGGTATGTATCTCACCCTTAGTTTAACAAAATCCTTTTCCTCGAAATGTCCGTCTCCTCTGGGCACAGTTCCTATAACTGAGGTCTGGTGGAGGGGCATAGAGGGAGCAGCCAGTTCACACCCATTTAAAGTCTTAAGGTGCCCATGTCTCCTGCGGATCCCGTCTATGCCCCATGGTCCTTTTGGAGTCTCCAGCATCCTCTACGGACTAAGAGAAAAGGAATTACCGGTAGGTATTTAAAATCCTATTATATTGACCATAAATAATTTTAATTGGTCCTGGTCCACCAACCCACAGCATCCCTATATACCGTATTTTTCGGACCATAAGACGCACCTGACCATAAGACGCACCTAGTTTTTAGAGGAGAAAAACAGGAAAAAAAAATATTCTGAACCAAATAGATTCTGTTACATTGTCTTATATAGCGCAGCAAATTCCTTTGCGCTTTACAATTGTAAACCGAGATAAAACAAATTGGGTAACAACAGACAGACTTGGAGGTAAGAGGGCCCTGCTGCAAGCTTACAATCTATACTGTAGACACAGACATCAGCTTTACAGGCTCTGAGAAAGGAAGAGGTGAGGGGGGGAGAGCGGGGGGACTCACTTTATTGCCTGTCACAGCCTGTCAGTTTACGCTGCCCAAAGCAGGAAGGAATCGGAGGAGGTGAGGGGAGGGAGCGGAGGAGTCACGTGATGCCGGCGCTCTCAGATGACGGGCTCTGAGATGACGGCAAAGCAGCAGCAGCAGACAGGACCCGCCGCTACCCGCACCCGATAACTGCTGCCTCTCCCACCCAGTGCGCTCCCACCCAGCGCATTGAGAGCGCTCCATAAGGTCTTTATTGCTCTATTCGGACCATAAGACGCATGTACTTTTCCCCCCACATTTTTGGGGAGAAAAAGTGCGTCTTATGGTCCGAAAAATACGGTAGTCAAAATCTTAAAGAAAGTTAGTGCACATCTAAATGTATTAGGCAGCTTGCGATAATGGTTTGATCCCAATGCGGCTCCCGTGGGGTCGGTATCGTAAGGCTAGATAGACTGTGCAGGCAAGTCAATCTTGACTATCTAGTGTACTGTGTAGTACAAAGTATAGTCAAAATTGGCACTTCAGTCAAAATCGTACATAGACAAAATTTCAAGCACAGTTAGTCAAAATCTGTGCTATCTGGGTTCTGGGGGAGTCCAAGGGAAATCGCATAGTCAACATTGGGCATAGCAAGGATCTCGCCGTGTGTATGCACCTTTAGGCACACAGGGGCAGATGTATTGAGCCTGGAGAAGGCATAAAGAAGTGATAAAGCAGTGATAAGTGCAAAGTGATAATGCACCAGCCAATCAGCTCCAATATGTAAATTGACAGTTAGGAGGTGATTGGCTGGTGTGTTATCACCGCTTTATCACTTTTCTCTGACGTCCTAGTGGATGCTGGGTACTCCGTAAGGACCATGGGGTATAGACGGGCTCCGCAGGAGACTGGGCACTCTTAAAAGAAAGATTAGGTACTATAGCTGGTGTGCACTGGCTCCTCCCTCTATGCCCCTCCTCCAGACCTCAGTTAGTATCTGTGCCCGGCCAGAGCTGGATGCACCCTAGGCGCTCTCCTGAGCTTCCTAGAAAAAGTATTTGTTAGATTTTTTATTTTCAGTGAGATCTGCTGGCAACAGACTCACTGCTAAATTAGATTTTGAGTTCAAAGTAGTTCACTTTTGGTGTTTTGAGCTACTTTGTGCGCAAACTCGTCCAGTGTATATGGGCTAGCGATGAATGCTGATGCGCGCTCCCTCATCATCGCTGGCCGCGTGAAGCACTTTCCACAGTCTCCTACTGTGTAAAGTGCTTCACCCCCAGTGGACATCGCTGGCACAGGAAAAAGTGATGTCCACGATCATCGCTGTGCATAAACGCCCAGTGTGTATGCACCTTTAATGTAGATAAGGACCTAACAAATGCTGTCTATTTCATGCAAATAAAGTGTTCTAAAACAATTATGCTGTCATATTAATTAGCAACATTCTTTGTGGGAGGACTTGCTTCATACACAGCCACTGTGGAGGGATCTCCCTGATAATCGCTATACAAATAACTTATTAAATGATCATCACTTAAGCCAGTGGTTCTCAAACATTGGGGCAGATGTATTAAGCCTGGAGAAGGCATAAAGAATAAGAATTTACTCACCGGTAATTCTATTTCTCGTAGTCCGTAGTGGATGCTGGGTACTCCGTAAGGACCATGGGGTAAAGACGGGCTCCGCAGGAGACTGGGCACTCTTAAAAGAAAGATTAGGTACTATATCTGGTGTGCACTGGCTCCTCCCTCTATGCCCCTCCTCCAGACCTCAGTTAGTATCTGTGCCCGGCCAGAGCTGGATGCATCCTAGGGGCTCGTGGGTGTACCAGTCGGTGTATGTGTTCCCTTCTCTGCCTCTCATACCCAGGGTAATGAGAATAATAAGGAGAGGAGTAAGAACTATACTCATTGTTCCGGGTGACCAAGAAGAGCTTGGTACCCAGAACTCCAAGAAATGATCTCAGAGGACCCATGGCCTCTGCCGCTCAGACAGGACCTGCTGCAGCAGGGGGCCTGTCTGTTCCAAGACGTACCGCGGCTGCGTTTGACGGCATGGCGGTTGAACGCCGGATCCTGAAGAAAAGGGCATTCCGGAGGAAGTTATCCCTACGCTATTTAAAGCTAGGAAAGAAGTGAACGCAAACCATTATCACCGCATATGGCGGAAATATGTTGCGTGCTGTGAGGCCAGTAAGGCCCCAAAGGAGGAATTTCAGCTAGGTCGATTTCTGCACCTCCTACAAGTCAGAGGTGACTATGGGCCTAAAATTGGGTTCCATTAAGGTCCAGATTTCGGCTCTATCGATTTTCTTCCAAAATAGAACTGGCATCACTGCCTGAAGTTCAGACTTTTGTTAAGGGAGTGCTGCATAGTCAGCCCCCGTTTGTGCCTCCAGTGGCACCGTAGGATCTCAACGTAGTGTTGGATTTCCTGAAGTCGCATTGAGTTGAGCCACTTAAATCCGTGGAGCTACAATACCTCACGTGAAAAGTGGTCATGCTGTGGGCCTTGGCGTCGGCCAGGCGTGTATCAGAATTGGCGGCTTTGTCAAAAGCCCTTATCTGTATTTTATATGGATAAGGCGGAATTGAGGACTCGTTCCCAATTCCTTCCTAAGGTGGTAGCAGTTTTTCATGTGAACCAACCTATTGTGGTGCCTGCGGCTACTTGGGACTTGGAGGATTCCAAGTTTCTGGACGTAGTCAGGGCCCTGAAAAGTATATGTTTCCAGGACGGCTGGAGTCAGGAAAACTGACTCGCTATTTATCCTGTATGCACCCAACAAGCTGGGTGCTCCTGCTTCTAAGCAGACTATTGCTCGCTGGATCTGTAGCACGATTCAACTTGCACATTCTGCGGCTGGACTGCCGCACCCTAAATCTGTGAAAGCCCATTCCACGAGGAAAGTGGGCTCTTCTTGGGCGGCTGCCCGAGGGGTCTCGGCTTTACAAATTTGCCGAGCTGTTACTTGGTCGGGTTCAAACACTCTTGCAAGAGTCTACAAGTTTGATACCCTGGCTGAGGAGGACCTAGAGTTTGCTCATTCGGTGCTGCAGAGTCATCCGCACTCTCCCGCCCGTTTGGGAGCTTTGGTATAATCCCCATGGTCCTTACGGAGTCCCCAGCATCCACTTAGGACGTTAGAGAAAATAAGATTTTACTCACCTGTAAATCTATTTCTCGTAGTCCGTAGTGGATGCTGGGCGCCTATCCCAAGTGCGGATTGTCTGCAATACTTGTATATAGTTATTGCCTAACTAAAGGGTTATTGTTGAGCCATCTGTTGAGAGGCTCAGTTGTTATCATACTGTTAACTGGGTATAGTATCACGAGTTATACAGTGTGATTGGTGTGGCTGGTATGAGTCTTACCCGGGATTCAAAATCCTTCCTTATTGTGTCAGCTCTTCCGGGCACAGTATCCTAACTGAGGTCTGGAGGAGGGTCTTAGTGGGAGGAGCCAGTGCACACCAGGTAGTCCTAAAGCTTTCTTTAGTTGTACCCAGTCTCCTGCGGAGCCGCTCATTCTTCATGGTCCTTACGGAGTCCCCAGCATCCACTACGGACTACGAGAAATAGATTTACCGGTGAGTAAAATCTTATTATCTCCCGATAGAGAAAGCTCAGGAACTCATGACACTGGTCAGGAACCTATTAAAACCAAAACAGGTGTCAGTACATCACTGCACCCGAGTCCTGGGAAAGATGGTGGCATCATACGAGGCCATTCCCTTCGGCAGGTTCCATGCGAGGACCTTTCAATGGGACTTACTGGACAAGTGATCCGGATCACATCTTCAGATGCATCAGTTAATCACCCTATCCCTCAGGGCCAGGGTGTCACTCCTGTGGTGGCTGCAGAGCGCTCACCTTCTCGAGGGCCGCAGATTCGGCATTCAGGACTGGGTCCTGGTGACCACGGACGCAAGCCTCCGAGGTTGGGAGCAGTCACACAGGGAAGAAATTTCCAAGGTCTGTGGTCAAGTCAAGAGACTTGCCTTCACATGAACATCCTGGAACTAAGGTCCATGTACAACGCCCTACGTCAAGCGGAGACCCTGCTTCGCGACCAACCGGTACTGATTCAGTCAGACAACATCACCGTAGTGGCTCGTGTAAACCGACAAGGCGGCACAAGGAGCAGGGTGGCGATGGCGGAAGCCACCAGAATTCTTCGCTGGGCGGAGAATCACGTAAGCGCACTGTCAGCAGTGTTCATCCCGGGAGTGGACAACTGGGAAGCAGACTTCCTCAGCAGACACGTCCTCCTCCCGGGAGAGTGGGGACTACATCAGGAAGTCTTCGCACAGATTACAAGTCGGTGGGAACTGCCACAGGTGGACATGATGGCATCCCGCCTCAACAAAAAGCTACAGAGGTATTGCGCCAGGTCAAGAGACCCTCAGGCGATAGCTGTGGACGTCCTGGTGACGCCGTGGGTGTTCCAGTCGGTCTATGTATTTCCTCCTCTTCCTCTCATACCCAAGGTGCTGAGGATAATAAGAAAATGAGGAGTGAGAACAATCCTCATTGTTCCCGATTGGCCACGAAGGACTTGGTATCCAGATATGCAAGAAATGCTCACAGAGGACCCGTGGCCTCTTCCTCTAAGACAGGACTTGTTGCAACAGGGACCCTCTCTGTTCCAAGACTTACCGTGGCTGCGTTTGACGGCATGGCGGTTGAACGCCGGATCCTAGCAGAGAAAGGCATTCCGGATGAGGTCATTCCTACGCTGATAAAGGCTAGGAAGGACGTGACAGCTCAACATTATCACCGTATATGGCGAAAATATGTTGCTTGGTGTGAGGCCAGGAATGCTCCTACGGAGGATTTCCAGCTGGGCCGTTTCCTTCACTTCCTACAGTCCGGAGTGAATTTGGGCCTAAAATTGGGTTCCATTAAGGTCCAGATTTCGGCCCTATCCATTTTCTTTCAAAAGGAGTTGTCTTCTCTACCTGAAGTTCAGACGTTTGTAAAGGGAGTGCTGCATATTCAGCCTCCTTTTGTGCCTCCAGTGGCACCTTGGGATCTTAACGTGGTGTTAAGTTTCCTGAAATCCCACTGGTTTGAACCACTTTAAAACGGTGGAGTTGAAATATCTCACGTGGAAGGTGGTCATGTTATTAGGCGTGTGTCAGAGTTGGCGGCTTTGTCGCATAAGAGCCCCTATCTGGTTTTTCATGTGGATAGAGCAGAATTGCGGACCCGTCCACAATTTCTGCCGAAAGTGGTTTCATCTTTTCATATAAACCAACCTATTGTGGTGCCTGTGGCTACTACTGACTTGGAGGATTCCGAGTTGCTTGATGTGGTCAGGGCTTTGAAGGTTTATGTAGCCAGAACGGCTAGGGTCAGGAAAACAGAGTCGTTGTTTATCCTGTATGCACCCAACAAGCTTGGTGCTCCTGCTTCAAAGCAAACTATTGCTCGCTGGATCTGTAACATGATTCAGCAGGCTCATTCTGCGGCTGGATTGCCGCTGCCAAAATCAGTTAAGGCCCATTACACTAGGAAGGTGGGCTCTTCTTGGGCGGCTGCCCGAGGGGTCTCGGCATTACAACTTTGCCGAGCGGCTACTTGGTCAGGTTCAAACACTTTTGCAAAGTTCTACAAGTTTGATACCCTGGCTGAGGAGGACCTCTTGTTTGCTCAATCGGTGCTGCAGAGTCATCCGCACTCTCCCGCCCGTTTGGGAGCTTTGGTATAATCTACATGGTCCTTACGGAGTCCCCAGCATCCACTAGGACGTTAGAGAAAATAAGATTTTACTTACCGGTAAATCTATTTCTCGTAGTCCGTAGTGGATGCTGGGCGCCCGTCCCAAGTGCGGACTTCTTCTGCAATGCTTGTATATAGTTATTGCTTCAATAAGGGTTATGTTATGGTTGCATCAGGGTTTGACCTGATGCTCTGTTGTTTGTCATACTGTTAACTGGTTGTTTTCACATGTTATACGGTATGATTGGTGTGGCTGGTATGAATCTTGCCCTGGATTACCAAAATCCTTTCCTTGTACTGTCAGCTCTTCTGGGCACAGTTTCTCTAACTGAGGTCTGGAGGAGGGGCATAGAGGGAGGAGCCAGTGCACACCAGAACCTTAAGAAAGAATTTAAGTGCCTATGTCTCCTGCGGAGCCCGTCTATCCCCATGGTCCTTACGGACTACGAGAAATAGATTTACCGGTAAGTAAAATCTTATTTTCTTGGTGTGAGTCCAAGAAATTTCCTGCTGTGGAATTTCAACTTGGATGTTTTCTCCTTTTCCTGCAAGCAGGTGTGGATATGGGACTGAGATTGTGCTCCATCAAGGTCAAGATCTCTGCTTTGTCCATCTTCTTCCAAAAACAATTGGCTGTCCTCCCTGAGGTTCAGACCTTTTTGAAAGGGGTTCTGCACATCCAGCCTCCCTTTGTGGTGCCAACGGCTCCCTGGTATCTTGATGTGGTGTTGCAGTTCCTTTCCATCAGTTTAGTTTGAGCCTCTACAAGGGGCTGATGTCAAGTTTCTCACGTGGAAGGCGGTCACTTTGTTGGCCTTGGCTTCTGCTCGACCTGTGTCGGAATTGGGGGCTTTATCTTGTAAAAGTCCCTATCTGATCTTCCATGAAGATAGGGCGGCACTTAAGACTCGTCCACAGTTCCTGCCTAAGGTTGTATCGGCTTTCCATATCAACCAACCTATTGTGGTGCCAGTGGCTACTGACTCCTCAATTGCTTCAAAGGCCTTGGATGTTGTTAGGACCTTGAAGATTTGTGAAGAGGACGGCTCGTCATAGGAAAAGTGACTCTCTGTCCTCTATGATCCCAAGAAAATTGGGTGTTCTTCTAAACAGTCGATCTCACGCTGGATCAGGTTCACTATCCAGCAGGCTTATTCTACAGCAGCAATAAATTGTGGAAAACTGCTCTAATCAAGCTGGTAACAATCCCCAGGTGCTGCGGGAGGGGGTTACTCTAGACAAGAAATACAAAAGGTATTTTTCCCACGCACTCTGCTGGCTGTTAGTAAGAAGAACTGCAGGATTGCTGTGTCCAAGATCTGTAAAGGCCCACTCTACTCGTAAAGTGGGCTCTTTCTGGGCGGCGGCCCGGGGTGTCTCAGCTGTACAACTTTGCCGAGCAGCTACTTGGTCTGGGTCAAACACGTTTGCCAAGTTTTACAGGTTCGATACTTTGGCTGCTGATGACCTCAAGTTTGGTCAAGCAGTATTGCAGGATCCTCCGCGCTCTCCCTCCCATTCTGGGAGCTTTGGTACATCCCCATGATACTAATATGGACCCCATCATCCTCTAGGATGTAAGAGAAAATAGGATTTCTCTAACGTCCTAAGTGGATGCTGGGAACTCCGTAAGGACCATGGGGAATAGCGGCTCCGCAGGAGACTGGGCACAACTAAAGAAAGCTTTAGGACTACCTGGTGTGCACTGGCTCCTCCCTCTATGACCCTCCTCCAGACCTCAGTTAGAATTTTGTGCCCGGCCGAGCTGGATGCACACTAAGGGCTCTCCTGAGCTCTTAGAAAGAAAGTAATATTTAGGTTTTTTATTTTCAGTGAGATCTGCTGGCAACAGACTCACTGCTACGAGGGACCTAGGGGAGAGAAGCGAACCTACCTGCTTGCAGCTAGCTTGGGCTTCTAGGCTACTGGACACCATTAGCTCCAGAGGGATCGAACACAGGCCCAGCCTCGGTCGTCCGGTCCCGGAGCCGCGCCGCCGTCCTCCTAGCAGTGCCAGAAGCAAGAAGACGTTCCTGGAAATCGGCGGCAGAAGACTTCGGTCTTCATTAAGGTAGCGCACAGCACTGCAGCTGTGCGCCATTGCTCCCCAGGCACACCACATACTCCGGTCACTGATGGGTGCAGGGCGCTGTGGGGGGGGCGCCCTGGGCTGCAATAGAAGTACCTTACTTGGCAAATTAACACATAATATAGCCTTTAAGACTATATATATGTGTAAAATCCCCTGCCATAACTGTATAAAAAAAAAGCGGGAGAAGCCCGCCGGTAAAGGGGCGGGGCTATCTCCCTCAGCACACTGGCGCCATTTTCCCTCACAGCTCCGCTGGAAGGATCGCTCCCCAGGCTCTCCCCTGCAGTTCCAGACTACATAGGGTAAAAAAGAGGGGGGGGGGGCACTAAATTTAGGCGCAATCTGTGATATATAAGCAGCTATAAGGGGTAAAATCACTGTGTAGTGTGTATCCCTGTTTTATATAGCGCTCTTGTGTGTGCTGGCATACTCTCTCTCTCTGTCTCCCCAAAGGGCTTTGTGGGGTCCTGTCCTCAGTCAGAGCATTCCCTGTGTGTGTGCGGTGGGTCGGTACGGCTGTGTCGACATGTTTGATGAGGAGGATTATGTGGAGGCGGAGCAGGTGCCGATAAATGTGATGTCACCCCCTGCGGGGTCGACACCTGAGTGGATGGATATGTGGAAGGAATTACGCGACAGTGTCAACTCCTTACATAAAAGGTTTGACGACATATCAGATGTGGGACAGCCGGCTTCTCAGCCCGTGCCTGCCCAGACGTCTCAAAAGCCATCAGGGGCTCTAAAACGCCCGCTACCTCAGATGGCAGACACAGATGTCGACACAGATACTGACTCCAGTGTCGACGATGATGAGACTAGTGTACATTCCAATAGAGCCACACGTTACATGATTACGGCAATGAAAAATGTGTTGCACATTTCTGATATTACCCCAGGTACCACAAAAAAGGGTATTATGTTTGGGGAGAAAAAACTACCATGGTTTTTCCCCCTTCTGATGAATTAAATGAAGTGTGTGAAGAAGCGTGGGCTTCCCCCGATAAGAAACTAGTAATTTCTAAAAAGTTACTAATGGCGTACCCTTTCCCGCCAGAGGATAGGTCACGTTGGGAGACATCCCCTAGGGTAGATAAAGCGCTCACACGCCTGTCAAAGAAGGTGGCACTACCGTCTCCGGACACGGCCGCCCTAAAGGAGCCTGCTGATCGGAAGCAGGAGGCTATCCTGAAGTCTGTTTATACACACTCAGGTATTATACTGAGACCAGCTATTGCTTCAGCATGGATGTGCAGTGCTGCAGCTGCGTGGTCAGATTCCCTGTCAGAAAATATTGATACCTTAGACAGGGACACTATATTGCTAACCATAGAGCATATTAAAGACGCAGTCTTATACATGAGAGATGCACAGAGGGATATTTGCCGGCTGGCATCTAAAATAAGTGCAATGTCCATTTCTGCCAGGAGGGGTTTATGGACTCGGCAGTGGACAGGGGATGCAGATTCTAAAAGGCACATGGAAGTTTTGCCTTACAAGGGTGAGGAGTTGTTTGGGGATGGTCTCTCGGACCTCGTTTCCACAGCGACAGCTGGGAAGTCAGCATTTTTACCCCATGTTCCCTCACAGCCAAAGAAAGCACCGTATTATCAGGTACAGTCCTTTCGGCCCCAGAAATGCAAGCGGGTTAAAGGCGCGTCCTTTCTGCCCAGAGGCAGAGGTAGAGGAAAAAAGCTGCAGCATACAGCCAGTTCCCAGGAACAAAAGCCCTCCCCCGCTTCCTCTAAGTCCACCGCATGACGCTGGGGCTCCACAGGCGGAGCCAGGTACGGTGGGGGCCCGTCTCAAGAACTTCAGCGACCAGTGGGCTCGCTCACGGGTGGATCCCTGGATTCTACAAGTAGTATCTCAGGGGTACAAGCTGGAATTCGAGACGTCTCCCCCTCGCCGTTTCCTCAAATCTGCCTTGCCAACAGCTCCCCCGGACAGGGAGGCAGTGCTGGAGGCAATTCACAAGCTGTATTCGCAGCAGGTGATAGTCAAGGTACCCCTCCTTCAACAAGGAAGGGGTTACTATTCCACAATGTTTGTGGTACCGAAACCGGACGGTTCGGTGAGACCCATTTTAAATTTGAAATCCTTGAACACCTATATAAAAAGGTTCAAGTTCAAGATGGAATCGCTCAGGGCGGTTATTTCAAGCCTGGAGGAAGGGGATTACATGGTATCACTGGACATCAAGGATGCTTACCTACATGTCCCCATTTACCTTCCTCACCAGGAGTACCTCAGATTTGTGGTACAGGACTGTCATTACCAATTCCAGACGTTGCCGTTTGGTCTGTCCACGGCACCGAGGGTATTTACCAAGGTAATGGCCGAAATGATGATACTCCTTCGAAAAAAGGGAGTTTTAATTATCCCATACATGGACGATCTCCTTATAAAGGCGAGGTCCAGGGAGCAGTTGTTGGTCGGGGTAGCACTATCTCGGGAGGTGCTACAACAGCACGGTTGGATTCTGAATATTCCAAAGTCACAGCTGGTTCCTACGTGTCGTGTCGTCTACTGTTTCTGGGGATGGTTCTGGACACAGACCAGAAAAGGGTGTTTCTCCCGGAGGAGAAAGCCAAGGAGTTGTCGTCTCTAGTCAGAGATCTCCTGAAACCAAAACAGGTCTCGGTGCATCACTGCACGAGAGTCCTGGGAAAAATGGTAGCTTCCTACGAAGCAATTCCATTCGGCAGGTTCCATGCAAGAATCTTTCAGTGGGAACTGTTGGACAAGTGGTCCGGATCCCATCTTCAGATGCATCGGCTGATAACCCTCTCTCCAAGGACCAGGGTGTCTCTGCTGTGGTGGCTGCAGAATGCTCATCTTCTAGAGGGCTGCAGATTCGGCATACAGGACTGGGTCCTGGTGACCATGGATGCCAGCCTTCGAGGCTGGGGGGCAGTCACACAGGGAAGAAACTTCCAAGGGCTATGGTCAAGCCAGGAGATTTCCCTACACATAAATATTCTGGAACTAAGGGCCATCTACAATGCCCTAAGTCAGGCAAGACCCCTGCTTCAAAACCAGCCGGTACTGATCCAGTCAGACAACATCACGGCGGTCGCCCATGTAAACCGACAGGGCGGCACGAGAAGCAGGACGGCGATGGCAGAAGCCTCAAGGATTCTCCGATGGGCGGAAAATCACGTGTTAGCACTGTCAGCAGTGTTCATTCCGGGAGTGGACAACTGGGAAGCAGACTTCCTCAGCAGGCACGACCTCCACCCGGGAGAGTGGGGACTTCATCCAGAAATCTTTCAGCTGATTGTAAATCGCTGGGAACGGCCACAGGTGGACATGATGGCGTCCCGCCTCAACAAAAAGCTAGAAAGATATTGCGCCAGGTCGAGAGACCCTCAGGCAATAGCTGTGGACGCTCTAGTGACACCGTGGGTGTACCAGTCGGTTTATGTGTTCCCTCCTCTTCCTCTCATACCCAAGGTACTGAGGATAATAAGACGAAGAGGAGTAAGAACTATACTCATTGTTCCGGATTGGCCAAGTAGAGCTTGGTACCCAGAACTTCAAGAAATGATCTCAGAGGACCCATGGCCTCTGCCGCTCAGACAGGACCTGCTGCAGCAGGGGCCCTGTCTGTTCCAAGACTTACCGCGGCTGCGTTTGACGGCATGGCGGTTGAACGCCGGATCCTGAAGGAAAAGGGCATTCCGGAGGAAGTCATCCCTACGCTGATTAAAGCTAGGAAAGAAGTGACCGCAAACCATTATCACCGCATATGGCGAAAATATGTTGCGTGGTGTGAGGCCAGGAAGGCCCCAACGGAGGAATTTCAGCTGGGCCGTTTTCTGCACTTCCTACAGTCAGGGGTGACTATGGACCTAAAATTGGGTTCCATTAAGGTCCAGATTTCGGCTCTATCGATTTTCTTCCAGAAAGAACTGGCTTCACTACCTGAAGTTCAGACATTTGTTAAGGGAGTGCTGCATATTCAGCCCCCTTTTGTGCCCCCAGTGGCACCTTGGGATCTCAACGTGGTGTTGGATTTCCTAAAGTCACATTGGTTTGAACCACTTAAAACCGTGGATTTAAAATATCTCACGTGGAAAGTGGTCATGCTGTTGGCCTTGGCTTCGGCCAGGCGTGTGTCAGAATTGGCGGCTTTATCATGTAAAAGCCCTTATCTGATTTTCCATATGGATAGGGCGGAATTGAGGACTCGTCCCCAATTTCTCCCAAAGGTGGTTTCAGCTTTTCATTTGAACCAGCCTATTGTGGTGCCTGTGGCTACTCGTGACTTGGAGGATTCCAAGTTGCTGGACGTAGTCCGGGCCCTAAAAATCTATGTTTCCAGGACAGCTGGAGTCAGAAAGACTGACTCGCTATTTATCCTGCATGCACCCAACAAGTTGGGTGCGCCTGCTTCAAAGCAGACTATTGCTTGCTGGATCTGTAGCACGATTCAACTTGCACATTCTGCGGCTGGACTACCGCATCCTAAATCTGTAAAAGCCCATTCCACCAGGAAGGTGGGCTCTTCTTGGGCGGCTGCCCGAGGGGTCTCAGCTTTACAACTTTGCCGAGCAGCTACTTGGTCGGGGTCAAACACATTTGCTAAATTCTACAAGTTTGATACCCTGGCTGAGGAGGACCTAGAGTTCGCTCATTCGGTGCTGCAGAGACATCCGCACTCTCCCGCCCGTTTGGGAGCTTTGGTATAATCCCCATGGTCCTTACGGAGTTCCCAGCATCCACTTAGGACGTTAGAGAAAATAAGATTTTACTCATCGGTAAATCTATTTCTCGTAGTCCGTAGTGGATGCTGGGCGCCTGTCCCAAGTGCGGATTGTCTGCAATACTTGTATATAGTTATTGGTTAACTAAAGGGTTATTGTTGAGCCATCTGTTGAGAGGCTCGGTTATATTTCATACTGTTAACTGGGTATAGCATCACGAGTTATACGGTGTGATTGGTGTGGCTGGTATGAGTCTTACCCGGGATTCCAAATCCTTTCCTTATTGTGTCAGCTCTTCCGGGCACAGTATCCTAACTGAGGTCTGGAGGAGGGTCATAGAGGGAGGAGCCAGTGCACACCAGGTAGTCCTAAAGCTTTCTTTAGTTGTGCCCAGTCTCCTGCGGAGCCGCTATTCCCCATGGTCCTTACGGAGTTCCCAGCATCCACTACGGACTACGAGAAATAGATTTACCGGTGAGTAAAATCTTATTTTTAATTACCTACCAGTACATCCTTTTCTCGTAGTCCGTAGAGGATGCTTGGCGCCCATCCAGCGCTGCGTTTTGCTGCATTGGTTTTACAGTTCAGTACTTCCTAGTTCCTAGGTAAGTTCTGCGTTATTTACTGTTTTCAGCTGTTGCTGAGTTTTTCAGGCATGTTAGCCGGATTTGCCTGTTATGTGAGCTGGTATGAATCTCGCCACTATCTGTGTAATTAATTTTCCTAGCAGTTTGCGCATATGCAGCAGGAAAATGGCCACCGTCTAATTTTAATGAAGAACTGTTCATGTGCACTAAACTCTGGGACAGCTCTATGGTCTTCTAGTGCCAAGAGTCACTGCTCCGCTGTCTAGAGAGGAAGGGGCCTGGAAGGAGACTGCACACAAGCGTGTTCTGATGATGCACTCCACTTTGGGGGTCATTACGAGTTGATCACAGCCAGCAACTTTTTGCTGCTGCTGCGATCAACTAATTCCCGCCTATGGGGAAGTGTATTTTAGCATAGCAGGGCTGCGATCGCTTGTGCAGCCCTGCTATGCTTAAAAATGTTCCTGTAAAACAAGGCTAGCCCTACAGCTACTTACCCAGTGCGACGGACCCAGCGATTAAGGTCCTGGTCCTGACGTCAGACATCCGCCCTCCGTTCGCCTGGACACGCCTGCGTTCTTCTTACCTCTCCCCGAAAACGGCCTCTAATGGTGAGAATCCGCCCCGGACCGCCTCTCCGCTGTCAATCTTCTTTCCGTCCAGCTCTGCGTCTTTTCTTCACGCTAGGCGCTCCGTTGCCTGGTAACGTGTGTCGCCGGGCAACGTCGTGCGTGCGCGATGCGCACGTCGCGCATGCTCAGTTCTGACCCGTTCGCACTGCAGCGAACAACTGCTGCGTGCGATCGGGTCAGAATAACCCCCTTTATCTCTCTGATACATTGGTGAGAATATCAGAATCGGCTTTATTGGCCAGGTATACTCACGTATACTAGGAACTATTTGCGGTACAATGCATCGCCAAATAACATAAAGGGGAGATAGATACATACATACATACATACATACATACATACATACCATGCTTTACTATGGGAATAATGTGTAAAATTGCATCTCCATGCGTAGCACCAGACATATAGACATCGTTTAGTAGATGGACAGTTAGTGGGAAGAAGCTTTTAGTGGTTCTGGTCGTCCTGGCGGGAATGGACCTGTAACACCTGCCTGATGGGAGCATTTCAAACAGGTCGTGGCCGGGGTGTTGCTTGTCTGCCAGAGTTTTCCCTGAACTCTTCTTGATTCTGGACAGGTATAGGTCTTGAACAGTGGGGAGATCGGTCTCAACAATCTTTTCAGCTGTCCTCACCACCCCCTGTAGCCTTCGTCTTTCACACTTTTTGGCAGCTCCATACCAGACTGTGATCGATGAGCATAGGACAGACTCTACGATGGCTGTGTAGAAGATATGCAGCAGATTCTGCGGGATATTGAACTTGTTGAGTTGCCTTAGGAAGAACATTCACTCTTGCGCCTTCCTGGCGATAGCACTTGTGTTTGGTCCCCATTTAAGGTCATGGGATATTTTTGACCCTAGGAATTTACAGGAGTCGACCCACGACACCACGCGGTTGGAAATCACGAGTGGGGCAAGGCAGCAGGTTTCCTTCTGAAGTCCACTACCATCTCTACCGTTTGGAGGGGGTTTAGTTCCAGCTTATTCTTGCCGCACCACTGTGTTAGCCGGTCAACCTCGCGTCTTTATGCAGACTCATCCCCGTCCTCGATTAGACCAATGATGGTGGTGTAGTCAGCGAATTTTATTATTTTTACAGATTGCTCGGCCAAGGTACAGTCATTGGTGTATAGAGAGAAGAGCAGGGGGGAGAGGACACATCCTTCGGGAGCGCCTGTGCTGATCGAGCGCACGTCAGATGAAAGCTTCCCTGCTTTCACCACCTGTCTCCTTGCTGTCAGGAAATATACGATCCAGGAGCATGTTGGTGTAGGAACACCTAAGGAGAGAAGTTTCGGCTGTAGGATACATGGGACGATTGTGTTGAATGCTGAGCTGAAGTCCACGAATAGGACCTTCGCATAGGTGCCTAGGCAGTCCAGTTGCTGTAGGATGTAGTGCAGCCCCAAGTTGACTGCACACTCGACGCCCCTGTTAGCACAGTAGGCGAACTGCAGGGGGTCCATTTGAGAGTTAGTCGCTTCTCTCAGGGGGTTCAGCACCAGCCACTCGAACGCTTTCATGACCACAGATGTAAGCGCAATTGGCCTGTAGTCATTCAGATCTTTTACAGTTGAGTTCTTGGGAACCAGGTAATTGTTGAGCGTTTAAAGCAGGAGGGATCCTTACACATCTCCAGCGAGGTGTTGAAGATCCTGGTAAAGATGAGGGCAAGCTGGACAGCGCAGGTCTTCAGTGCATATGGCGACACGTCGTCAGTGCCTGTGGCTTTCCTGGGTTTGTTTTTTTTACCCGGAGAGCCGCGCAGGGGGATGCTGTGCTCAGATCCGGGGTAGATCTGAGACTGGGGGCTTCCTTCTCGAATCTACAATAGAAGTTATTCAGCTCGTCTGGCAGATTTTGCTGTATGACAGTGGGGTTTGGGCATTTCTTGTAACTTAGTCATGGCCTGCATGCTTCTTCACAATGACTCGGGGTCGTTGGTTGAGAGGTTGTTTGTCAGCTTATTGGAGAACTGCCTTTTTGCCTGCCTAATTTCACATGACAGGGAATTTCTGGTCAGTTTGTACTGATCCCTGTCTCCGCTCCTGTAGGCCTCCTCCTTCGCCCAACGGAGTTTCCTGAGCTGGGCACTAAACCACGGCTGCTTGTTAAAGGTGCAAGATGTTTTGGTTGGCACACACACATCCTTGTAAAAGCTGATGTAGGATGTCACTACGTCAGCCAGTTCATCTAGGTCAGTAGAAGAAGCTTCAAATGGGCTTACTGGCTCATGGGTTTGATCTCATTACATTTGGGTGACTTTAAAGTAGAAATAGGAAACCAGTAAGACCAGTCCCCTCCCATTACCACCACCTTGCTGTTATTAGATGCACTAAATTATGAGTGTAAAATTGATAAAAACACTGGTCCATGAACCTCAACATGCATACGTTTTAAGGAGGTTATTCAATTATTGGTGATGGCTCGAAGTGCCAGCTTGCCAATCTTTTCTTCTGTACGTTGTGACTACCATTTGTGGCTCACCTTGATCTCCATAGAGCGGTGCTGGAAAATCTCTAATGTGTAGGTATCGGATACAGGGGAAAAAGAAAAGTACTCTTTTTCTTTTTGGGGCACTCATCCTACTGATATATAAAACATAATTTATTGATAGTATTCTAGACATACAAAGATACAAAACATCAAGCTAAAAACAAACAGGCAAACAACTCATGATAGTAAGTATAAGTGGTTATCTGAGCAAATATATAACCCTAATTATAGTTTAGCTGTATTGCCTGATAAATTCTGGTCTGTAGGTGCAGGCAAGAGAATACAAACCATCCGATACCGATGTGTATCGTGGTCTGGTAAGTTCAAGATATTAGGTAAATAATGATAAAGGAGTAATGCCTTATATGGTTCAATCCAGAACATAACGCATAGAATATCAACCACTAAACACAAAGGTATTATTTATTTATTAGCAGTTTCTTATATAGCGCAGCATATTCCGTTGCGCTTTACAATTAGAACAACAGTTACAGAACAAAACTGGGCAAAGACAGACAGACAGAGGTAGGAAGGCCCTGCTCGCAAGCTTACAATCTATAGGGAAATAGGCATTGATACACAAGGATAGATGCTACCTGTTACATAATGGTTCCCCAGATTGCTAGGTTCTTAATGGGTTGTATGATATGATCACCCAGCAATGTTGGAAGACAAAATGTGAGTTTATGTGGACTGTACGGGTCTGGGACTCCGGGTCGACAACAAAAAGGCCGACACACCTTAGGTCGACATGGACAAAAGGCCGACAGGAACAAGGTCGACATGGTTTTTTTTTGTTTTTTTGGTGTCGTTTTCTTCGTAGAGTGACCGGGAACCCCAATTAGTGCACCGCGTCCCCTCGCATGGCTCGCTTCGCTCGCCATGCTTCGGGCATGGTGCCTTCGTTCCGCTACCGCTTCGCTCGGCACAGATTACCGTTCCAATTGTAGTCCACGTGGATCGTTAAGTATGAAAAGGTACCAAAAAAGAAAAAAAATCATACTTGCCTACTTTTGAAAACTAGTTTCAGGGAGATTCAAGGTAGCGGCAAAATACGCTGCACTTTCTGGGGGGGGGCTGTCATGCTCCGCCCAAACGGCTTGTCTATGTCCACCTATGGGCGTATTTATTGCCAATCAGGGGTGTGTCTTACAATTGAAAACTATAGTTCTAAAAGCAGCAAATAAAAAAAAAAAAAAAAAGGAAGAGTAATAAAATAGGTTCATTAGAGTAAAAATAGGTGGAATATATATTAAGGTACTGTGTACTGCACATTTGTGAGAAGAGACGGACAAATTGAAAACACATAACGCCAGGTAGAAACCCTTACACACATAACGCCAGGTAAATACCCTACAACTGAGAAAGACAGAATGTGTGTGTGTTTGCGTATGTGTGTGTCACACCATGGTAGAAAGCAGTGCTCCAGTACGACCCGCAGCTACACGTCTTTCCCTCTTCAAGCAGCTCTGGGACCCGTGTTCATTATCTCCAGTTGCACCGCGCACCACACGGGGGTTGACACTCGGGATTGCCCAGCACTATATCTGCTATAATATACACAGCAGGTAGCACTGCAACTGTCAACAGCTATGCAGACAGAGCCGTCCAATAGGGATAAGTGCAGATGGTGCGCCCACATGAAAAGTGCGCAGTGTGCAAGGCACTGCCTGCCATACCCTAGTTACGGCCCTGCACACAGCACCATAATATATTACAGCATACACAGCCCCCACCATATTACACCCAGTACCACATTACATTTTACACAGCCCCCCATTTTACAACCAATACCATATTACATTGTATTATGCACAGCACACACAGTCCCTCCCCCACACCCATATTACACCCAATTGAACATTATATTACATTTTACACAGCTCCCCCATATCACACATACTGCCACATCACATTACATTTTAGAACCCCCCATATTACATCCAGTACCACATTATATTAAACACAGCCCCCCTCCCCCATATTACACTGCATTACATTATGCACAGCGTACACCTCCTCCCGTATTACACCCAATAGCACATTATATTACATGATACACAGCCCCCCATCATATTACACACAGTACCAACACAGCCACCTCTCCCCCATATTACACTGCATTATGCACAGCGTACACCCGCTCCCGTAATACACCCAATAGCACATATATAACATTTTACACCCCCCTCCCCCCCATCATATTACACACGGTACCAACACGGACACCTCTCCTCCATATTACACTGCATTATGCACAGCGTACACCCGCTCCCGTATTACACCCAATAGCACATATATAAAATTTTACACCCCCCTCCCCCCCCCCCCCCCCCCCCCCCATCACGTTACACACTGTACCAACACGGACACCTCTCCCCCACGTACACCCGCTCCCGTAATACACCCAATAGCACATTATATTACATGATACACAGCCCCCCCCCCCCCCGTCATATTACACCCAATAGCACATTATATTACATGATACACAGCCCCCCACCATCATATTACACCCAATAGCACATTATATTACATGATACACAGCCCCCTCCATATTACACACGGTACCACATTACATTTCTCTATCGTCCTAGTGGATGCTGGGGTTCCTGAAAGGACCATGGGGAATAGCGGCTCCGCAGGAGACAGGGCACAAAAAGTAAAGCTTTTCCAGATCAGGTGGTGTGCACTGGCTCCTCCCCCTATGACCCTCCTCCAGACTCCAGTTAGATTTTTGTGCCCGGCCGAGAAGGGTGCAATCTAGGTGGCTCTCCTAAAGAGCTGCTTAGAAAAAGTTTAGCTTAGGTTTTTTATTTTACAGTGAGTCCTGCTGGCAACAGGATCACTGCAACGAGGGACTGAGGGGAGAAGAAGTGAACTCACCTGCGTGCAGGATGGATTGGCTTCTTGGCTACTGGACATCAGCTCCAGAGGGACGATCACAGGTACAGCCTGGATGGTCACCGGAGCCGCGCCGCCGGCCCCCTTGCAGATGCTGAAGTCAGAAGAGGTCCAGAATCGGCGGCTGAAGACTCCTGCAGTCTTCTAAAGGTAGCGCACAGCACTGCAGCTGTGCGCCATTTTCCTCTCAGCACACTTCACACGCAGTCACTGAGGGTGCAGGGCGCTGGGGGGGGGCGCCCTGGGAGGCAAATGTAACCTATATAAAGGCTAAAAATACCTCACATATAGCCCCCAGAGGCTATATGGAGATATTTAACCCCTGCCTGGATTCACTAAATAGCGGGAGACGAGCCCGCCGGAAAAGGGGCGGGGCCTATCTCCTCAGCACACGGCGCCATTTCCTCTCACAGCTCCGCTGGTCAGGACGGCTCCCAGGTCTCTCCCCTGCACTGCACTACAGAAACAGGGTAAAACAGAGAGGGGGGGCAAATTTATGGCGATATTTTGATATATATAAAGCAGCTATAAGGGAGCACTTATTATAAGGCTATCCCTGTTATATATAGCGCTTTTGGTGTGTGCTGGCAAACTCTCCCTCTGTCTCCCCAAAGGGCTAGTGGGTCCTGTCTTCGTTAGGAGCATTCCCTGTGTGTCTGCTGTGTGTCGGTACGTGTGTGTCGACATGTATGAGGACGATATTGGTGTGGAGGCGGAGCAATTGCCAAATATGAGGATGTCACCCCCTAGGGAGTCGACACCAGAATGGATGCCTTTATTTATGGAACTACGGGATAGTGTCAACACGCTAAAGCAGTCGTTTGACGACATGAGACGGCCGGACAATCAATTAGTGCCTGTCCAGGCGACTCAAACACCGTCAGGGGCTGTGAAACGCCCTTTGCCTCAGTCGGTCGACACAGACCCAGACGCAGGCACTGACTCCAGTGGTGACGGTGACGAATCAACCGTATTTTCCAGTAGGGCCACACGTTATATGATTTTGGCAATGAAGGAGGCGTTACATTTAGCTGATACTACAGGTACCACTAAACAGGGTATTATGTGGGGTGTGAAAAAACTACCTATAGTTTTTCCTGAATCAGAAGAATTAAATGACGTGTGTAATGAAGCGTGGGTTGCCCCTGATAAAAAGCTGATAATTTCAAAGAAATTATTGGCATTATACCCTTTCCCGCCAGAGGTTAGGGAGCGCTGGGAAACACCTCCTAGGGTGGACAAGGCGCTAACACGCTTATCTAAACAAGTGGCGTTACCCTCTCCTGAGACGGCCGCACTTAAAGATCCATCAGATAGGAGGATGGAAAATATCCAAAAAAGTATATACACACATGCAGGTGTTATACTACGACCAGCTATAGCGACTGCCTGGATGTGCAGTGCTGGGGTAGTTTGGTCAGAGTCCCTGATTGAAAATATTGATACCCTGGACAGGGACAATATTTTACTGTCGTTAGAACAAATAAAGGATGCATTTCTTTATATGCGTAATGCACAGAGGGATATCTGCACACTGGCATCACGGGTAAGTGCTATGTCCATTTCGGCCAGAAGAGCTTTATGGACGCGACAGTGGACAGGCGATGCGGATTCAAAACGACATATGGAAGTTTTGCCGTATAAAGGGGAGGAGTTATTTGGAGTCGGTCTATCAGATTTGGTGGCCACGGCTACAGCCGGGAAATCCACCTTTCTACCTCAAGTCACTCCCCAACAGAGGCAGAGGTCGAGGGAAGAGACAGCAACAGGCAGCTCCTTCCCAGGAACAGAAGCCTTCCCCGGCTTCTACAAAAGCCTCAGCATGACGCTGGGGCTTCTCAAGCGGACTCGGGGACGGTGGGTGGTCGTCTCAAAAATTACAGCGCGCAGTGGGCTCACTCGCAGGTAGATCCCTGGATCCTGCAGATAATATCTCAGGGGTACAGGTTGGAATTAGAGACAGATCCACCTCGCCGTTTCCTGAAGTCTGCTTTACCAACGTCCCCCTCCGAAAGGGAGACGGTTTTGGAAGCCATTCACAAGCTGTACTCTCAGCAGGTGATAGTCAAGGTACCTCTTCTACAACAAGGGAAGGGGTATTATTCCACTCTTTTTGTGGTACCGAAGCCGGATGGCTCGGTAAGGCCTATTCTAAATCTGAAGTCCTTGAACCTGTACATAAAGAAGTTCAAGTTCAAGATGGAGTCACTCAGAGCAGTGATAGCGAACCTGGAAGAGGGGGACTTTATGGTATCCTTGGACATCAAGGATGCGTATCTCCACGTTCCAATTTACCCCTCACACCAGGGGTACCTCAGGTTCGTTGTACAAAACTGTCACTATCAGTTTCAGACGCTGCCGTTCGGATTGTCCACGGCACCTCGGGTCTTTACAAAGGTAATGGCCGAGATGATGATTCTTCTTCGAAGAAAAGGCATATTAATTATCCCATACTTGGACGATCTCCTAATAAGGGCAAGGTCCAGAGAACAGCTAGAGATGGGATTAGCACTGTCGCAAGAAGTGCTAAAACAGCACGGGTGGATTCTGAATATTCCAAAATCCCAGTTAATGCCGACAACTCGTCTGCTGTTCCTAGGGATGATTCTGGACACGGTTCAGAAAAAGGTTTTTCTCCCGGAGGAAAAAGCCAAGGAGTTATCCGAGCTTGTCAGGAACCTCCTAAAACCAGGAAAGGTGTCTGTACATCAATGCACAAGAGTCCTGGGAAAAATGGTGGCTTCTTACAAAGCAATTCCATTCGGCAGATTCCACGCAAGAATTTTCCAAAGGGATCTGTTGGACAAATGGTCAGGGTCGCATCTTCAGATGCACCTGCGGATAACCCTGTCTCCAAGGACAAGGGTGTCTCTTCTGTGGTGGTTGCAGAGTGCTCATCTATTGGAGGGCCGCAGATTCGGCATACAGGATTGGATCCTGGTGACCACGGACGCCAGCCTGAGAGGCTGGGGAGCAGTCACACAAGGAAGAAACTTCCAGGGAGTATGGACGAGCCTGGAAACGTCTCTTCACATAAACATTCTGGAACTAAGAGCAATATACAATGCTCTAAGCCAGGCAGAACCTCTGCTTCAGGGAAAACCGGTGTTGATCCAGTCGGACAACATCACGGCAGTCGCCCATGTGAACAGACAGGGCGGCACAAGAAGCAGGAGTGCAATGGCAGAAGCTGCAAGGATTCTTCGCTGGGCAGAGAATCATGTGTTAGCACTGTCAGCAGTGTTCATCCCGGGAGTGGACAACTGGGAAGCAGACTTCCTCAGCAGACACGATCTTCACCCGGGAGAGTGGGGACTTCATCCAGAAGTCTTCCACTTGCTGGTAACCCGTTGGGAAAGACCAATGGTGGACATGATGGCGTCTCGCCTCAACAAAAAACTGGACAGGTATTGCGCCAGGTCAAGAGATCCGCAGGCAATAGCTGTGGACGCGCTGGTAACGCCTTGGGTGTACCAGTCGGTGTATGTGTTTCCTCCTCTGCCTCTCATACCAAAAGTATTGAGAATTATACGGCAAAGAGGCGTAAGGACGATACTAGTGGTTCCGGATTGGCCAAGAAGGACTTGGTACCCGGAACTTCAAGAGATGATCACGGAAGATCCGTGGCCTCTACCTCTAAGGAGGGACTTGCTTCAGCAGGGTCTCTGTCTGTTTCAAGACTTACCGCGGCTGCGTTTGACGGCATGGCGGTTGAACGCCGGATCCTAAAGGAAAAAGGCATGCCGGAAGAAGTCATTCCTACTTTGATTAAAGCAAGGAAGGAAGTAACCGTGCAACATTATCACCGAATTTGGCGAAAATATGTTGCGTGGTGCGAAGATCGGAGTGCTCCGACGGAGGAATTTCAACTGGGTCGATTCCTACATTTCCTGCAATCAGGATTGTCTATGGGTCTCAAATTGGGATCTATTAAGGTTCAAATTTCGGCCCTGTCGATTTTCTTTCAAAAAGAATTGGCTTCAGTCCCTGAAGTCCAGACCTTTGTTAAGGGAGTGCTACATATACAGCCTCCTGTGGTGCCTCCAGTGGCACCGTGGGATCTCAATGTGGTTTTGGACTTTCTAAAATCTCATTGGTTTGAACCACTAAAGAAGGTGGATTTGAAATATCTCACATGGAAAGTGACCATGCTTCTAGCCCTGGCTTCGGCCAGGAGAGTGTCAGAACTGGCAGCTTTATCTTACAAAAGCCCATATCTGATTTTCCATTCGGACAGGGCAGAACTGCGGACTCGTCCGCATTTTCTCCCTAAGGTGGTGTCAGCATTTCATCTGAACCAGCCTATTGTAGTGCCTGCGGCTACAAGTGACTTGGAGGACTCCAAGTTACTGGACGTTGTCAGAGCATTAAAAATATATATTGCAAAGACAGCTGGAGTCAGAAAATCTGACTCGTTGTTTATATTGTATGCACCCAACAAGATGGGTGCTCCTGCGTCTAAGCAGACGATTGCTCGTTGGATCTGTAGCACAATCCAACTTGCACATTCTGTGGCAGGCCTGCCACAGCCTAAATCTGTGAAGGCCCACTCCACAAGGAAGGTGGGTTCATCTTGGGCGGCTGCCCGAGGGGTCTCGGCATTACAACTTTGCCGAGCAGCTACGTGGTCAGGGGAGAACACGTTTGTAAAATTTTACAAATTTGATACTCTGGCTAAGGAGGACCTGGAGTTCTCTCATTCGGTGCTGCAGAGTCATCCGCACTCTCCCGCCCGTTTGGGAGCTTTGGTATAATCCCCATGGTCCTTTCAGGAACCCCAGCATCCACTAGGACGATAGAGAAAATAAGATTTTACTTACCGATAAATCTATTTCTCGGAGTCCGTAGTGGATGCTGGGCGCCCATCCCAAGTGCGGATTATCTGCAATAATTGTACATAGTTATTGTTAACTAATTCGGGTTATTGTTGAAGGAAGCCATCTTTCAGAGGCTCCGCTGTTATCATACTGTTAACTGGGTTTAGATCACAAGTTGTACGGTGTGATTGGTGTGGCTGGTATGAGTCTTACCCGGGATTCAAAATCCTCCCTTATTGTGTACGCTCGTCCGGGCACAGTACCTAACTGGAGTCTGGAGGAGGGTCATAGGGGGAGGAGCCAGTGCACACCACCTGATCTGGAAAAGCTTTACTTTTTGTGCCCTGTCTCCTGCGGAGCCGCTATTCCCCATGGTCCTTTCAGGAACCCCAGCATCCACTACGGACTCCGAGAAATAGATTTATCGGTAAGTAAAATCTTATTTTTACAAACCCACCCATATTACATAAGGTGACATTACAGCCCCCCATAACGCACAGTACGTACTGCACCCACCTGGCTTTATTGCTCCCTCCTGTGAAGAGCAGGGAGCCCGCCCGGGCCAGTGTGGTGAGAGGGGAAGGCAGCACAGGAAAGCCACATCAGGAACCAGGAAGAGAAAAGCTGGGCTGATGCACGCACCCACTGTGAGTGTGGTGGGCGGGGCCAGCCACTGTGAAGTAAAGCCCTGCTCCACTCACTGTACATGCGGCTGCTCTGCTTATTATTCCCGACACTGCTGCCTCTCAGACTGCCCGGCTCTCAGACTGCACACAGCAGGACGGCCACCGCTACACACAACCACGCGGTGGCCGGCCATGATGTCTCCGACTCCATCCCCCGCATTTCCGGACATGCGCAGACGGGATTTCCGGGGATAACAGTTGAAAACCGGGAGGCAGCAAAGGTATGCGGGGCAGCGGGAGGCTCATTTAAAAATCGGGAGCCTCCCTCTGAATGCGGAAGGGTATGCAAGCCTGGTTTAAAGGTTTGGAGACTAGAGGAGAGTCTTAGTGTGCGTGGGAGTGCATTCCACAGAGTGGGTGAAGCCCGGGTAAAGTCCTTTCATTTTGAGTGGGAACAGGTAATACATGTGGCCAAATCCAGGCCAAAGGGAGTACAAAATAGTCATTGAACAGATCAGTGCCATAATTATGGTATGCTGCAAGGTGTAACTGATTCCATCTAAAAAAAAACAGACAATGGGGTAAATTTACTAAGGTGGGAGATTTTTAGAACTGGTGATGTTGCCCATGGCAACCAATCAGATTCTACTTACCATTTATCTAGCTGCTTCTAGCAGATAATAGATATAATCTGATTGGTTGCTATGGGCAACATCACCAGTTCTAAAAATCTCCCACCTTAGTTACCCCAATGTCTATATAGACAGATTTAGCTGGGTGCACACTGGATGACATTTTGAATATGTCTGATTCTGATATTTCTGAAAGACATCGTTCAAATCGTACAGGGTGTACCCACTATATTGTCAGCGATGCACGCTCCCACGGGACATCGCACATCGGCTGACATGCCGCTCAATTTGGCGATGTCGCAAGCGCAGCATGGCCCAGCTACTCCCGCCACTCCATTGCACCTGACATCGGCGTGTATATCGCCGTGGCAAGTACAAACATTGTCTATTGTGAACTCGGAATTAGGGGTATACATATACATTTATTATGTGTATTTAAATGCAAAGAATATCACACATAAAACTTTAAGCAAGTCAATTCAGTACAAGTATAGATATATAAATGGGATACGGTTAGCATCCTGGCACTGGGGGGTTCCGGTATGAAAGATAGCGTCTAGTTAGACAGTCAATAGATAGACACCATATGTTAGACAGACATTAGGCCGACAGGGTCAAAAGGTCGACATGAAAAAGGTAGACACCATGTTTTTTGCGTTTGCGTGGATAGTTTTTTCATCTGGGACCCCCAATTGTAGAAAGGCATACCCTCGCGGGGCTCGCTTCGCTCGCCACAAGGTTTATAACCAACTCTATGCCGACATGGATAGAGAAGGTATGAAATAGTCCAAAAACATGTTACATAAAAAAAAAACATTTGTCTATCTTTTTATGTCAACCTTTTGACCCTGTCGACCTTTTGACCCTGTCGACCTAATGTCTGTCTAACATATGGTGTCTCTATCAAACGGATACCGCACTGGGGATGCCGGTGGTCATGTGACCGATGCCGAAATCCCGACACCACTCTTAATCCCGGCGCTGGAACAGCGAAAGCTGACATCCCGAGGGTAAGTATTGGGCCCCTTGTTAGGATTAGGCACTAGGGGAGGGTTAGCCGTAGCCACCACCCCCTGGGTCTTAGCCCTAGCTGCTACCCAGGCAGGTTAGGGTAGGGGGTAGGGGGCAGGTGAGGGGTGAACTCATGATACCGTCCCCTGTCGACATTCTCATCAGTCGAGATGCCTGTGTTGGTCATGTGACTATCGGCATCCCGACCACCGGGATCAAGTATCACACCCATATAAATAGACCTCCAATAGGTATGGATGGAGTGGTAGCTGCACACAGTGTACCAGGCAGTGAACGATGCGTGAGCAGACCCCCTACCTATACTTGGGGGTGGGAAGGAAGGATGGTGACCTCTGCTGTTGAAATGCTACCAGAGGTGAATCTGATACTTGTAGTGCAGATGCATAACAAACAGGGAGTCGGTCAAATTACAGTGCCTGACATAGAAATCACAGTAAGACCTGATATGAGATAGGTATATACCACAGGTGCTGCTTCCCATTATGTATGATTGACACAGTGGACAACTGGTGAGTGGTCTATGGTGTAGCTCCAATATCTTTAATAAAAAAATAAATAAAATAAAAAAGCAAAGATAAAGCTTGTGTGGATATGGGTATCCTCCTAGCCCCCTGATGGCAAACTGATAGTGAAAGAGGAAGCTGGGGAAGTATCAACACTATGGCAGTCCCCTAGAGAGGAGACAGAATACCTGATGGCCTGTATAAACTTAGTGGCAGTGATCTAGCTGGTAGAGTGTACCATGTGCACAATGGTTACTGCACAGACGAGGGCCAAAACTTACTTCTTGCCCAGGGATGCTTTGTTAATTGGTCGCCTTTTGGGTACCGTAATTATCAGTGATGTGCACAGCTGCACATCGCAACTGCACCATGCTGATAATTGTATACCCACTGAAGAGTATTAATCCAGAAGAAGGAAAAATAAGAAAACCAGTTTGCCAACTTACTTTTAGAAGGGCAAATCAATCCCTTTCCAATATCAAGATTTGCAACCCCTGCTACAGTACAAACATTTGTGACTATTATATTTTTATATGAAGGACAAGGGTCTATCCATTGTAAATATAAGTCTGCATCTTATTCCATAATGCATGCCACACTGTATTGCTTCAGTTTCGCAAGCAGCAGTAGTGGTTATGAATGTGATCATGAGATGCTTTCCATTTTTGTGTGTCATAGTTACTTCCCTTTATTTTTCTTAGTGGGTTTTTCAGACCTTTCTGTATAATATGATGACGTTTCTCCACTGCTCAATTCAGTTCTGCCATGATCTTTCCATGCTGCCCCACTCTACCCCATGATTATTCAGTTACACTTTAAATAACCTCATTTGTGTCTATTATTAAATGTCTCTAAATATTTATTTCAATCTTCATTTCCATGTACAATTCATTCTCCAGTGGATTTTGCTTTGAAGGTTGTGCAGTGGTCAGATACAGAGGTGGTCAGACTACAGCTGTGGGATATTGCAGGTAAGGTACAACCAATTTATGCTTTGCCAGCATCTTTACCATTGTAATGGCCCATATGGTTAACATGCTGTAAGTAGCATGCCAGCGCATACATTCTTAGGTCAATGTCCTGACAATGCTAAATTCCCTTGTCGTATAAACAACCCTTTATGAAGCTAAGAACACTGTACGCTGTCTACTTAAAAAGTACCGTAATGGTACGCTAGTTGCGTAACGATCGCTCAGCCGTAGGCGAGACGCTCAAGCGTCACGTTCGCTCACGGCCCAGCGATCACAGGACACGTTATTGGCTATGACTAGAGTAATGATTCGCTATGGCGTAGCGGACGCTCGAGACCACGAGGAGATCACCAGCGGCGCAGACGCTCACAACGCTATACCTTTATGTCTAAACCTTATACCAAAGAAATACACAGAATACCTTAATGTGAATACAGGGTGTAAGTGCAACCTTGTGTAACCTGACTAACTACAAAGCTGCTTGAGCGTCACCGACGCTCAAGTGAACACTTAACACTATAGAAAATACACAGATACTGGTTTAGGTTCCAAAGCCTATTATCTGTATTATATCTAATATACTGGTAAAAAGGGGATAACAGTACAAATGATACACTACAATATAACAGAGACTTCCTAACCACAGAACTAAACAATACTATCTAATACAATACAATGCTAGTCTAGGGGAGATACGAGAGAGAGAGAGAAGGGAAAGAGAGAGAGGGAGACGGAGAGAGATGAGAGAAATTGGCTCACAGAAAGACAATGATTACGGAGAGAAACTTACGCACAAGGGGAAACGATCGCATGCGCCTGGACATCCAGCACCCGATTTTCAGCAATGAGAACCGTTGAAGAGTGAGAGCTGGATGTGGTCGGCCTGCCTATTTATGCCCCACACACAATGCAATCTCCTGGTCCTACAATCCCATTGTCCATTGGCCGAAGGAATTCGGCCCTGCATCATAACAAAAGGTCATAGGGTGATTCATACAGGTGGGCTGTGACGATTTCCAACAGCTCAGGTGGGTGGGAAACTGGGTTTCCCGCCGCATACCTGAGTATGTGTAAATAATAGAAATGGACATAAACTTCTTATGTCCATAACTATTCGCACGAGCGATTAATACGCTCCAAACCAACACCGGAATATTGCTAATTAAATACTCTTCCGATGGGTACCAAACACTGCTGTATGATTCCTGTTAGACCCTTCGTACGATATAAAGAGGGATTCCTCAGCTCTGGGACATTGTATTTTAACCAAACTTTCAGAATCTATCAAAGGGACCATGATCTATAAACTACATTAATTGTGAACATTTGTAACGAATGAGTCGCACGCTACGACTACATAAACTCTACCGTAAATACGCATACCGCGCCTGCGAGTGCACGCTATTGCGGGTATGCGCCTCCACGGGAGAGCGTACGCACGCGCAGCGCGGACCAGTGTGTGGTGCAAATATGGCAACGTGCATTGAGACATTTTTCTGACTTTGACAGTCCACCCTTTGGCAGTCAATAATAACTGCCACAAAACATTTAAGGAGAAAAATGCAAGTCAGGGGTTAATTGATTTCCATGGTGGGGTAAGGAAGAAGAGAGGAGTAGGTGTGAAGAGGGTATGACCTAGTGAGAAAGTAGAAGCATGTGTGTATGAGTCCATGTTTGGAGGGTCATGTATCATCGGCACGTACGTGTTGTAAATCAAGCTTCGAGGTATTGCGAAGTATACATTTGAATTCCTTCTTATCCTGTGGTACAGGTCTGTGGATGGGCTGTCAAACTTTACCGAGCTCTTTTCGGATTTTGAACAAAATGGGGAGCACATTTTAGTTGATGATACATGAATGGGGGAGGTATGTGGTTGCTGATATCTGTGCCTGTATTCCCTATCGTCTATGTGTGTCGTTACCTGAGGGTTGTAGAGATGAAGATAAAGAACACTTACGAAAAATGCAATGATATTCTATGTCAGGGAAGTGTACATCTGTTGTTGAAGTTGTGTTCGGTATCTGTTGAGAGTCGTCTTCTTTGCGCTGTTTTGCTCCTTAGGCATGAGCAACAAGCTTTGTCAGTGCCATCAGATTTACAAAAATGTTGGGCTAGCGTGAGTTTAAAAATACTAGGGAAACTGGGGATCCATGGCAAAGTTCATCAAGTGTCCATATTTAAAGTTGTCAAATCTTCTTCTTTGGTGCTTGTCTGTTGTCTGTATAGCGTCTCGTCAACTTCCTCGTCCAAGGGGGTCTTTGTATCTTGGAGAAAAGCAGAAAAACAGGTGAAAGAAACGGACCGTATAATCGCATTTTCATCACATTCTGGTTTCTATCATTGGGTCATAAATCAAATCCAGGTTAATTACGGTTTCCTCGCTCCTCAAGCTCATCACTCTTGTACTTTGTTTGCACCTCATTAAAGCCTGCCCGCATCTAAATATCAATCCAATCGATATAACGACACCCAAGATACATAGTAGAAACTTTCCAACATCCATTATGACTCCTTGAGCCCATTCTCCCAAACCGGAGAACCAATTTCGCGGGTTCAACCATGACACCCAACCAGTCAGCTCATTACCTACAGCAGCAAGGGTGAGATTGTGTTTTCGACGAAATTCCCACTTCAATTGGAGAATATCGTCCATCTTTTGGTCTATGACCTCTACCGGATCCTCGGTGCTATTTGTGATATACGTGCAACACTTTATGCCGTACTGTGTTGCCAATGTAACACAATATCCGCCTGTTACTGCTGTAAGATAATTAAGAACCATCCTATGCTGAACTAGTTCTGTTTTGTAAGCTTGAAGTTCTCTTCCAGTGTATCTAAACGTGTCATCATACATTTCAGTGATATTATCTAACAAATTGGCGAGTGCGGAAATGTATCTATAATTCATCACACCTCGAGCGGTGCGAGTGAAATCTAACGCTACCAGAACCTGAATCCCGGTGGATTCATGGATAAGATCAGAGGCCGGATGCTCTAACCTTTCTGACAGTTGTCTTTTAACTCGGTGCTCGTAATGAGTGTGAGTATAAGGAGCTTGGGCACCACGGTGTATGTCCTTCATTTTGTCATGTGTTACAGTCATCACTTCAGGCAATACTTTTCCAATATAACACAATCCTTCAGAGTTTGGGGCAAGCCACTTGTACGCCTTTCTCCCGCATATGAAATATGCATCATCGGGGAGAACATATGGGACGGAGAAGGACATGACCATGTTACAAACCTTCCAGGTGAAATCTCCTGACCCTAATTCTTCCATCTGCCTAATGCACGTATCAGTTTGTACGATATGTGCACAGTATCCTGGTGATACCTCTCCAACTCTAGTAATCCTATTTCCTAAGGTATATCGATACCGGAAAGATTTTCCTCTACTGGCTATATGGCGTACGAGCTCTGTATCTGTAGGCATTCTATCTGCTCTGTGTGAAAAGGTCATGGTAAGGTTGCTCCATGACACTTCCCAATTTCCCGGTTTTCTGGGATTGGAGATGTTAAAACATAAGAGGGACCTATCCACATGGTATTGGTGGAGCTTCAAACTAGGAGGGCTGGAGATGTTAAACCTCCGGTCCACCGGTCTCCCACCACTTAGCTCAAGTACCTCCCCTAACGTTAAAGGAAATGGTACTAGCCCTGATTTACTGTGACCCTGAGGTACTTGAGAGCATACCCAACAATCTGTTTGGTTTAACACGTTACCCACTAGAGAGTGATAGTCACTCAATGGATGCCGGTCCATATGGATATTAAAACTAGATTGGCATTTCTTTATGCATCCATCTTCAACCAGATTATCACAGAGCCTACAGATACAATTTTCTTCAGCTAACAATCCATCACAATTTCTTCTATCGGATCGTTTTCTGATACTCGCCTTTGCTTGTTGGTTTGGTTGATCTTGGAAAACTACGCCTCCATCATCATAATCGGAACCCATTCCAGAACCTCTCTCGACCTCTATGGTACTCTCGCCGGAACAGACTGCTCTGGTCAACATCATGGTTAACATCAAAATCCGGATCACAGTCTCTTGGGGCAAGTCCATCTTTGAGGAAAAAATAGAGAAGAATGAGAAGGGGGAAAAAGAAATCTTAAGGGAGAGGGGCTGGGAAGTGGAGAAAAACAATAAAAGGGAGAAGGGAGTCGACAACTGCTTTCGGTCTTCAAGGCTCAGGTGCCGCCTCAGTCCTCCTGGAACAGACACTCCAGTGATACAACCTCTACCGTCTGTTCCTTATCACGGGACTTCTCTGGATCGGCAACCTTTTTGCAGTGGGATGAATGGACCCAAGTCTCTCTCTCAGCAACCTTCAATGCTGTGGTGCTAGTCAATAAGACCTGGTATGGTCCTTCCCATCTATCAATAAGACAACCTGAGCGTAGAAAATTTCGTATCATTACATAATTCCCAGGTTCAATGTCATGACAATTACTACCTGGTAAATCAGGAATCACCAACTTCAGATTATCATTTTGACTCCTCAACTGTTTACTCATGTTAATCAAGTATTTTACAGTTACTTCATTGTTACATTTCAAATCATCCTGAGGGTTAATCATGACATGCGGTTGTCGACCAAACAGAATTTCAAAAGGGGACAGGTTAAGAGGGGGCCTGGGAGTGGTTCTGATGCTATACAAAACAATGGGTAAAGCTTCTGGCCACGTCAATCCTGTCTCTGCCATTACTTTACTCAATTTATTTTTAATAGTGCTGTTCACTCTTTCGACCTTCGCACTCGCCTGTGGACGGTACGGAGTGTGCAGCTTGCTATCAATTCCCATCAATTTACACATTCCTTGAAAGACATCACCGGTAAAATGGGTACCCCTATCACTTTCAATGATTCTAGGGATACCATATCTACATACAAATTCTTGCACAATTTTCTTAGCTGTAAACATAGCGGTATTTGTAGCTGCTGGAAAAGCTTCGACCCAATTCGAGAAAACATCTATACAGACAAGTACATATTTCAAATTTCTACATGGGGGTAATTGAATGAAGTCAATTTGTATTACCTGGAAAGGGCCGCCGGCAGGTGGGATATGGGATGGTTCTGTAGGTATTGCTTTTCCAATATTCTTTCTCAGACAGGTAAGGCATGACATTGCTCTTTTACCCGCATGAGAGGAGAATCCTGGGGCGCACCAGTATGCTCTTACCAATTTGCACATCCCCTCCCTGCCTAGATGAGTCAGCCCGTGCGCTGCTTCAGCCAGACATGGAAGGTATGCCCTGGGGGCCACTGGTTTACCATGTCCATCCGTCCAGAGCCCTGAGGACTCCTGGCCATATCCCTTTGCCTTCCAGACTGCTCTTTCCTGTGTGGAACACAAATTCTGCATCTCACACAACTTCTGTGTGTTGATGGTATTAAATACCATCAACTGTGTGGTGTTTGTCCGTGTGGGGGTAGCAGCTGCAAGCTTTGCGGCTTCGTCTGCTCGGCTGTTACCAAGGGATACTGGGTCTTGGCTATATGTATGTGCTTTACATTTGATAACAGCCACTCTGTCGGGTTCCTGTATCGCTGTTAGAAGCCTTTTTATGTGAGCTGCATGCGCTATCGGTGTACCAGCTGCCGTCATGAAATTTCTGAGACGCCATAGCGCTCCGAAATCATGTACTACCCCGAACGCGTATCTAGAATCGGTGTAGATATTGGCAGACTTACCCTTAGCCAATTCACATGCTCTGGTTAGGGCGACCAGTTCAGCAACCTGGGCTGAGTGAGGTGGGCCTAGCGGTTCCGCTTCTATGGTGTCTTGGTCATCTACGACTGCGTATCCAGTACACAAGTCTCCCGAGTCTGACTGTCTGTGACAACTACCGTCCGTGTAGAACGTGAGTTCTGCATCTTCCAGTGGATTGTCACTGATGTCGGGCCTTGCGGTAAAATTTTGGGTCAAATATTCCATACAATCATGTGTATCTTCCTTTGCATTAAATCCTCCTTCCCCATCACTCTCATCTTCCACCCTTTGTGTCTGACCAGGCACACCTGGGAGAAATGTTGCAGGGTTTAATGCACTGCATCTTCTTATGGTGATGTTTACGGGGGCCATTAATGCCAATTCCCATCTTGTAAACCTTGCTGATGAGACGTGTCTGGTTTGGGCAGAATTCAATAAGGCAGATACCGCATGCGGTGTATGGATTGTGAGGTTGTGGCCTAGCACGACATCTTCGCTTTTTGTCACTAGCAATGCTATCGCCGCAACGCTACGCAAGCATGTGGGGAGGGATCGCGCTACCGTATCTAGCTGAGCGCTGTAATATGCAACTGGCCTGCTGGCATCACCGTGTTTTTGTGTTAGTACACTTGCTGCGCACCCAGCACTTTCTGTTCCGTATAGTTCAAAGGGTTTCCCATAGTCTGGCATACCTAGTGCTGGTGCCTGCGTTAGACACTGTTTGAGTCTCTCAAATGCTGTTTCGGATTCGTCTGTATGCGAAATCCGATCAGGTTTGTTTGAAGAGACCATTTCCTGCAGAGGTAGCGCCAATATGGAAAACCCTGGGATCCAATTACGGCAATACCCACACATTCCTAGAAACGTCCTGATCTGTTGTTGGGTTTGTGGCAGTGTCATGTCTCTAATGGCTTGGATTCTATCAGCGGTCAGGTGTCTCAGTCCTTGTGTTAGACAGTGTCCCAAATATTTTACCTTAGCTTGGCATAATTGCAACTTGTCTTTGGAAACCTTGTGACCTGTGTCTGAAAGATGAAACAGGAGCTGTTTCGTATCCTTCAGGGAAGCTTCCAATGAATCAGAACACAGTAGTAGATCATCCACGTACTGTATCAACACTGATCCACTCTCCGGTTGGAAAGACTGTAAACAATCATGCAAAGCCTGAGAAAATATACTTGGACTGTCTATGAAACCTTGGGGTAACCGAGTCCACGTGTATTGGACTCCTCTGTATGTGAATGCAAACAAATATTGGCTGTCAGGGTGCAGAGGTACCGAAAAGAAAGCGGAGCAGAGGTCAATAACAGTGAAAAATTTGGCAGTGGGAGGAATTTGCATTAGGATGACAGCTGGATTAGGCACTACGGGGAACTGACTCTCAACTATTTTGTTAATCCCCCTTAGAGCCTGCACTAGCCTGTAACCCCTCCCCCCACTCTTTTTAACAGGGAAGATGGGACTATTTGCGGTGCTGGACGTTCTTACTAGAATGCCCTGTTGTAGCAAGCGCTCTATTACGGGAAAAACTCCTAGCTCCACCTCTGGCTTCAGAGGATACTGTGGGATTTTTGGAGCTATCCTACCATCTTTTACTTGCACAACTACTGGAGCTACGTTTGCCATTAATCCAGTGTCCTGTCCATCTTTTGTCCAAAGCGACTCTGGTATCTGAGATGTCATCTCTTCTACTTGGGATGGATTCCTATTTGTCATAATGGAATGTGACATTAATTTTGATGGGGAGTCTAGCATGTCTCGTACTTCCTGAGCGTGATTCTCAGGAATGTCCAAGAATACACCTTCAGGAGTACAATAAATGACGCAACCCATTTTACATAGTAAGTCTCTTCCCAGGAGATTAGTTGGTGCAGATGCAGCCAGCAAAAAGGAATGCTTGGTATGCAAAGGCCCTATTGTAATCTCGGCTGGTTTGCTAACAGGGTAGTGCTGGACTACTCCTGTTACTCCCATGGCTGGAATTGTCCTACCAGTGGTTCTCATGCCCACTGTCGAATTTATCACTGACTTGGCCGCCCCTGTGTCTACAAGAAAGTTTAAAGTTTTACCAGCCACATTGATTGCAATCTCTGGTTCGCTTCCAAGACTGGCAATCAACTTAACTGGCTGCAGATTACAGGTATGGCCATACCCCTATTGGGTATGCTGACCTCCCTGAATCCCATTGGCAGCAACTACTTGTGGGGGAGTTAGCTGGGAACTACCAGAGGCATGCCAATCTCTGTTCGGGGGATATCTTTTTGTTTCCCCTGTATGTGGCTCAAAACTCCGCTTCTGTGGACCCTGCTCCCAATGTCGTGTGTTGTGTTGTTGTCTAGGGGGTTGAAAAGATCTTTGTACATTCTTTGTTCTACATTCTCGTGCATAGTGTCCCGGTCTGTTACAAGAAAAACATGTTATTACACTTGCCTTACCCACAGGATTCGGTGGTACATACGCAGGCTGCCTTGTGGTCAGCGCCTGTATACTTACGGACATCAACTTATCACTTTGCGACTCTCTGTGCCTAGTGATGTTTCTGTCGTGATCAATAGCAGCCTCTCTCAAGCCGGACACTGACAGACCTCGCCAGCATGGTTGCGTGGTCTGAACCCTAGTCTTTAATGTTTCCTTTAAACCATCCATCAGTACAGATACTGCTACTTCCCGATGGTTTGGGTTGGTCTTTATGTCTTCTATACCCGTGTACTTTGCCATTTCTAATAGTGCCCGGTGAAAATATTCTATTGCCGTTTCGGACTCCTTTTGCTTAATGGAAAATATTTTATTCCATTTAACAACGGCTGGGAAATACTCCTTTAGCTGTAAATTTATCCTTTTTACATTATCCTTGTTGTACACGTCTGTAAGCGGTACATCTTTATCCAATGCACAGTCAGCTAAAAATTGAGTTGCGTCAACATTGGAAGGTAAACAAGCTCTTAGCAGTATCTGCCAATCCTTGTTGTTGGGTTCTACAGTGTTACCTAGATCCCTGATGTATTTTTGGCTAGCAACTAAATCCTTCCTGGGGTCAGGAAATTCGGACACTATTGTTCTTAATTCCATTCGGGAAAATGGAGTGTACATGGCAATGTTCCTTATGGGAGTGGCTCCAGACACATCTGTTTTTCCATTGGGAACTGCTATTACCCTTACAGGAGCAATTCTAACAGCCTCTTCCTGTGTAGATTCTACTGCTTGTTGTGGTACAATTGTTTCAGTGTAGTGCATGGTGCCGTACTTACCCGTTGACACGACCTCACCTATCCCTCCGCTAGGGGCTTTCACTAATCTCGTGGGTGTCGCTGTGCCTACTGTGGTTTCTGCTATGGTGGCTGCAAGAGAGAGAGCTGAAATTGTTGCTGAATCGTCTTCTTGATCACACTCCTGAGGAAGGTTCAAAACAGGGTACATCTTGCACGGGTTAATACTTGCATGAGTTATTTGGTTAACATCATTAACATTTACAGTGTTACTAAGAGTTTGTGTTTTACAACCCAGTGCGTTTCTCTCCGCAATCAACTTCTCTCCTGCAATGTATGGTGGAGGAGGAGCTGTGGCAATCAACTTCCTGACTGCCCCAGATCCTGCCGCCAGAGCCAAACCTCTCTGTATCTCACCTTCCTGGTGCCATAACTGTAAACAATCATGATGTTGAATTCGTCTCTTTGTTGATTTTACGAGACATATCCTCCTCCTTAAATTTTGTAACACTTCTGGACTGAAGCTACCTATTCTTGGGAATTTGTCCCTGTCTTGTACAGTCATTCTCTCCCATTCATCACATAAAACCTCTGTGTGACTACCGTATTTTTCACACATTACATATCGTGCCGACCCAACTGGTCGGTTCTCTGAATCAACCCGAACCGAGGTTGATCGCCCCCTACCTGAACAAATGGCCCCCATAATCTGCAGGCGTTGCTTATTCCTCCTTGGATCTTTATCTCAAGGTTTTCAGCGAACCCTTACAAACAAACCAAGATGTCCTTGGGCAGGCCGGCGGTGGTGGTTTATCAAGTACCCCACTTACTTCTCGCCCACGTTGGCCAGTACTGCAATCACTGTAACCAGAGCTGCTGTACCCAACCTAGGGCCCCTGTGAACCTTTATTTACTGGGGCGCGTTCCCCAGCAAGTATCGGTTGTTGGATAGTTCCTGAGTGACCAGCGAACTTCCCTTCCAAAAATAAAAAATTACACAAATCACGTCAGAATGTACAAATAGCGTTTGTGACCACTTTACTCTAATGGTATTAGGTCAGATTACTAACTACTGCACACAATTACGTGCGGTCCAATCGTTCAGTACACGAGCACTACTTGTCATGTACTGAAAGATCAATGGAATCGATGTTTCCGGCCGCGATTCCTTCAGCAAGAGCTTGTATGGCCTATATGGGTTCTGCACCAACACCCCAGGCGTTGTGCCACTGGACTTTTATAGCGGACCTCTTTGTCTATTTTACCTGTTACCTTATGACCTCCTGGTCTTGTTACCTTATGACCTCCTGGTCTTGTTACCTTATGGTCCGCTATACTCTAATGCTCAAATATTATTTAACCAGGGATGCCTCCCTAGCCACCGTATATGTCACTTACACGTATGTCCCTTGACGAGTACCCGGCTTTCCTTTTGGTTCCACCTTAAAGTTATATAAACTTTTGTATACAAAACACACTCACTCAACACATGTACACTTTTGTTTCTATATCTATTTCTGCGCAGAAATTGTCTTTAGGCCAAAAGTGTTACCAATTAGGAGCAGGATCTGTTAAACTAAATTTCAGATTTTTCAAAAATAGATTTGCGTTATTTACCGCTGTGCGTTACTTATCGCCTTTGCGCTAATTATCGCTTTGCGCTAATTCAACTTTTCGTGACTTGAGCTACGTTGCGTAACCAGACGCTACGTTGCGTAATGTACGCTGCGTGCGTCTGCCGTTTGGATTGCGTACGCAAGTCTTTTGTTAGGGACACGTGTACGCAAAACAAAGATCCACCGTAACACAATTTCTACCTTTATCAATGTAGATGATCTCTGATCATCTACCGCACACCACACTGACTGTCTTATCTCCCAGACAAGCCGTGTGTTGGTCTATACTTTAACTATTACCTCTACTATGAAATAACAGCAAATCTCTTTTTGCACTTTCTATCAACTATAAAACTTGGCAAACAGGAATAGTGATATACGAAATTTGAAAAAGAAATACAGATAAATGTATGCGTGCGTGTATACGCAAGACAGAAGAAAAATAAAACAGTTTTAAAAGACACAAGCGTTTTGTTCTTACTTCCGGTTCCCGGATTCCTTCAGCACTCTTTATCTAAGCGAAGCAGACGCTTATCCAATCAGCACTGCAAGGAATATGATCCCGCCCTTTGCTGATGGATAATGTCTGCTGATCTACCTAGTGCAGATATGAGAAGGATAGGACGAGTCCCCAATTGACAATGCTAAATTCCCTTGTCGTATAAACAACCCTTTATGAAGCTAAGAACACTGTACGCTGTCTACTTAAAAAGTACCGTAATGGTACGCTAGTTGCGTAACGATCGCTCAGCCGTAGGCGAGACGCTCAAGCGTCACGTTCGCTCACGGCCCAGCGATCACAGGACACGTTATTGGCTATGACTAGAGTAATGATTCGCTATGGCGTAGCGGACGCTCGAGACCACGAGGAGATCACCAGCGGCGCAGACGCTCACAACGCTATACCTTTATGTCTAAACCTTATACCAAAGAAATACACAGAATACCTTAATGTGAATACAGGGTGTAAGTGCAACCTTGTGTAACCTGACTAACTACAAAGCTGCTTGAGCGTCACCGACGCTCAAGTGAACACTTAACACTATAGAAAATACACAGATACTGGTTTAGGTTCCAAAGCCTATTATCTGTATTATATCTAATATACTGGTAAAAAGGGGATAACAGTACAAATGATACACTACAATATAACAGAGACTTCCTAACCACAGAACTAAACAATACTATCTAATACAATACAATGCTAGTCTAGGGGAGGTACGAGAGAGAGAGAGAAGGGAAAGAGAGAGAGGGAGACGGAGAGAGATGAGAGAAATTGGCTCACAGAAAGACAATGATTACGGAGAGAAACTTACGCACAAGGGGAAACGATCGCATGCGCCTGGACATCCAGCACCCGATTTTCAGCAATGAGAACCGTTGAAGAGTGAGAGCTGGATGTGGTCGGCCTGCCTATTTATGCCCCACACACAATGCAATCTCCTGGTCCTACAATCCCATTGTCCATTGGCCGAAGGAATTCGGCCCTGCATCATAACAAAAGGTCATAGGGTGATTCATACAGGTGGGCTGTGACGATTTCCAACAGCTCAGGTGGGTGGGAAACTGGGTTTCCCGCCGCATACCTGAGTATGTGTAAATAATAGAAATGGACATAAACTTCTTATGTCCATAACTATTCGCACGAGCGATTAATACGCTCCAAACCAACACCGGAATATTGCTAATTAAATACTCTTCCGATGGGTACCAAACACTGCTGTATGATTCCTGTTAGACCCTTCGTACGATATAAAGAGGGATTCCTCAGCTCTGGGACATTGTATTTTAACCAAACTTTCAGAATCTATCAAAGGGACCATGATCTATAAACTACATTAATTGTGAACATTTGTAACGAATGAGTCGCACGCTACGACTACATAAACTCTACCGTAAATACGCATACCGCGCCTGCGAGTGCACGCTATTGCGGGTATGCGCCTCCACGGGAGAGCGTACGCACGCGCAGCGCGGACCAGTGTGTGGTGCAAATATGGCAACGTGCATTGAGACATTTTTCTGACTTTGACAGTCCTCACGATCGATCTCGCATGCCATAAGCAATTGTAGCAGTTGCAAGAACATATTGTGGGTTACGTAGTGTCTCTGAGTATGTCTTACTGGGGTTAGGCCAATGAGAAATGCCTTCTCTGCATGCAGACCTTAATCTCACATCTTGCTGTCCTATTATGTGTCTGATTATTGCATCAGCTGACTTAATGTAAGTTGAATTATGGCAAAATCATCCATCACTATTTCACATTGATGCACCACCTTTATACATAGGTAGAATATTAGTATCACTGATTACATTTATTAAAGTAAAATGTTCTTCCCAGTAACACGGTTTATTTATTTGAAAATTGTAAGTGTCTGTAGCATAGCAAGCCATGGTCCCAGTCACACTAATAAGAAGTAAGATATTTTCGTAGAGCTGTCCTATCTGGGAGTCACTTGCTGAGTTGTTGGCTGATGTAAGCTATCATGTAGGGAAGTAACTTGACAGCAGGACCAAAGGTTACCCAGGGTAGAAAGGGAAGATGGATTCATGATGATCAGGGTGACAAATCCTAGTGTCTTGTTTCCTGATTATGTCTATGAGAAGAGATAACAAATAAACCTACAGGACAAAGCAAAGCCTTGATGCAACATTGTAGACCAGGGCTGGCCAAACTGGTCCTCGAGATCCACCAACAGTTCATGTTTTCCAGGCCTCCTGGAGATCTGTAGAATTGTCAGCACATCTTAATTAGTAATGACTACACCTGTGTACCAGCTAGGTGGTCTGGAAAATGTGAACTGTTGGTAGATCTCGAGGACCGGTTTTGGCCAGCCCTGTTGTAGTCGTTTCCTTGGATACTTTGATGCTGAGCTGGTCCATCTTGGCATGTCATGCACAATACTCAATGGACCTTAGAACGTTACAATCCGATTTAAGTTTGTTGGCTGTGTCTGCGACGTAACCAGGTTTACCCTTTTTTAGAGACCTGAGAACTGACTCTTGTAGTAATTTGTTTCACAACAAGAGTGACAAAAAATAAAATGTAAGATCCAAGAGGTTAACACCAATTATCCCCATAATCCCACTAAATCTGGCCTGGCCAACCTGTTGCTCTCCAAATGTTGTGAAACTACACAACCCAGCATGCATTACCTTAGTTTTCTCTGACGTCCTAGTGGATGCTGGGAACTCCGTAAGGACCATGGGGAATAGCGGCTCCGCAGGAGACTGGGCACAACTAAAGAAAGCTTTAGGACTACCTGGTGTGCACTGGCTCCTCCCTCTATGACCCTCCTCCAGACCTCAGTTAGAATCTTGTGCCCGGCTGAGCTGGATGCACACTAGGGGCTCTCCTGAGCTCCTAGAAAAATAAAGTTTATTTTAGGTTTTTTATTTTCAGTGAGATCTGCTGGCAACAGACTCACTGCTACGAGGGACTAAGGGGAGAAGAAGCGAACCTACCTGCTTGCAGCTAGCTTGGGCTTCTTAGGCTATTGGACACCATTAGCTTCAGAGGGATCGAACACAGGGCCCGACCTCGATCGTCCGGTCCCGGAGCCGCGCCGCCGTCCCCCTTACAGAGCCAGAAGCAAGAAGACGGTCCTGGAAATCGGCGGCAGAAGACTCCGGTCTTCATTAAGGTAGCGCACAGCACTGCAGCTGTGCGCCATTGCTCCCTGTGCACACCACATACTCCGGTCACTGATGGGTGCAGGGAGCTGGGGGGGGGGGGGGCGCCCTGGGCAGCAATTAGACTACCTTAAAAGTGGCAAATCACACATAATATAGCCTAATAAGCTATATATATGTAAAATACCCCTGCCACATCATGATTATAAGAGCGGGAGAAAAGTCAGCCGAAAAAGGGGCGGGGCTATCTCCCTCAGCACACTGGCGCCATTTTTTCTTCACAGTGCAGCTGGAAGACAGCTCCCCAGGCTCTCCCCTGTAGTTTTCAGGCTCAAAGGGTTAAAAAGAGAGGGGGGGCACTAAATTTAGGCGCAAATCTGTGTATTATAGCAGCTATAAGGGAAAAATCACTGTGGGTAGTGTGAATCCCTGCATTATATAGCGTTCTGGTGTGTGCTGGCATACTTTCTCTCTGTCTCCCCAAAGGACTTTGTGGGGTCCTGTCCTCAGTCAGAGCATTCCCTGTGTGTGTGCGGTGTGTCGGTACGGCTGTGTCGACATGGTTGATGAGGAGGCTTATGTGGAGGCGGAGCAGATGCCGATAAATGTGATGTCGCCCCCTGTGGGGCCGACACCAGAGTGGATGGATAGGTGGAAGGTATTAACCGACAGTGTCAACTCCTTACATAAAAGGCTGGATGACGTAACAGCTGTGGGACAGCCGGCTTCTCAGCCCGCGCCTGCCCAAGCGTCTCAAAGGCCATCAGGGGCTCAAAAACGCCCGCTACCTCAGATGGCAGACACAGATGTCGACACGGAGTCTGACTCCAGTGTCGACGAGGTTGAGACATATACACAATCCACTAGGAACATCCGTTGCATGATCTCGGCAATGAAAAATGTGTTACACATTTCTGACATTAACCCAGGTACCACAAAAAAAAAAAAAAAAAGGGGGGGGGGTTTATGTTTGGGGAGAAAAAGCAGCCAGTGTTTTGTTCCCCCATCAGATGAGTGAATGAAGTGTGTGAAGAAGCGTGGGTTCCCCCAATAAGAAACTGGTAATTTCTAAGAAGTTACTGATGGCGTTCCCTTTCCCGCCAGAGGATAGGTCACGTTGGGAGATATCCCCTAGGGTGGATAAGGCGCTCACACGTTTGTCAAAAAAGGTGGCACTGCCATCTTAGGATACGGCCACTTTGAAGGAGCCTGCTGATAAAAAGCAGGAGGCTTTCCTGAAGTCTGTATATACACACTCAGGTACTATACTGAGACCTGCAATTGCCTCAGCATGGATAGTGCGGCTGCAGCGTGGTCTATTACCCTGTCAGGACAGGGATACTATTTTGCTAACCATAGAGCATATTAAAGACGTCGTCTTATATATGAGGGATGCACAGAGGGATATTTGCCGGCTGGCATCCAGAATTAATGCAATGTCCATTCTGCCAGGAGGGTATTAGGGACCCGGCAGTGGACAGGCGATGCTGACTTTAGAAGGCACATGAAGATTCTGCCTTATAAGGGTGAGGAATTGTTTGGGGATGGTCTCTGGGACCTCGTATCCACAGCAACAGCTGGGAAGGAAAAAATGTACCTCAAGTTTCCTCACAGCCTAAGAAAGCACCGTATTATAAGGTACAGTCCTTTCGGCTTCAGAAAAGCAAGCGGGTCAAAGGCGCTTCCTTTCTGCACAGAGACAAGGGAAGAGGGAAAAAGCTGCACCAGACAGCCAGTTCCCAGGATCAAAAATCTTCCCCCGCTGCCTCTGAGTCCACCGCATGACGCTGGGGCTCCACAGGTGGAGCCAGGTGCGGTGGGGGCACGTCTCTGGAACTTCAGCGACCAGTGGGCTCGCTCACAGGTGGATCCCTGGGTTCTGCAAGTAGTATCACAGGGATACAAGCTGGAGTTCGAGGCGACTCCCCCTCGCCGTTACCTCAAATCAGCCTTGCCTGCTGCCCTCGAGGAGAGGTAGTACTGGCGGCAATTCACAAGCTGTACTTCCAGCAGGTGATAATCAAGGTACCCCTCCTTCAACAAGGCCGGGGTTACTATTCCACAATGTTTGTGGTACCGAAACCAGACGGTTCGGTGAGACCCATTCTAAAATTGAAATCCTTGAACACTTTCATATACGAAGGTTCAAGTTCAAAATGGAATCGCTCAGGGCGGTTATTGCAAGCCTGGACGAAGGGGATTACATGGTATCACTGGACATCAAGGATGCTTACCTGCATGTCCCCATTTACCCTCCTCACCAGGAGTACCTCAATATTGTGGTACAGGACTGTCATCACTATCTCGGGAAGTGCTACAACAGCACGGCTGGACTCTGAATCGTCCAAAGTCGCAGCTGGTTCCTACGACGCGTCTACTGTTCCTGGGTATGGTTCTGGACACAGAACAGGAAAAAGGGTTTCTCCCGGAGGAGAAGGCCAAGGAGTTGTCATCTCTAGTCAGAGATCTCCTAATACAAATACAGGTGTCGGTGCATCAATGCACGCGAGTCCTGGGAAAGATGGTAGCTTCTTACGAAGAAATTCCATTTGGCAGGTTCCATGCAAGGATCTTCCAGTGGGATCTGTTGGACAAGTGGTCCGGGTCGCATCTTCAGATGCATCGGCTGATAACCCTGTCTCCAAGGGCCAGGGTGTCGCTGTTGTGGTGGCTGCAGGGTGCTCATCTTCTAGAGGGCCGCAGATTCGGCATACAGGACTGGGTCCTGGTGACCACGGATGCCAGCCTTCGAGGCTGGGGGGCAGTCGCACAGGGAAGAAACTTCCAAGGACTATGGTCAAGTCAGGAGACTTCCCTACACACAAATATTCTGGGACTAAGGGCCATTCACAATGCCCTAAGTCAGGCTAGACCCCTGCTTCAACACCAGCCGGTGCTGATCCAGTCAGACAACATCACGGCGGTTGCCCATGTAAACCAGCAGGGCGGCACAAGAAGCAGGATGGCGATGGCAGAAGCCACAAGGATTTTCCGATGGGCGGAAAATCATGTGTTAGCACTGTCAGCAGTGTTAATTCCCGGAGTGGACAACTGGGAAGCAGACTTTCTCAGCAGGCACGACCTCCACCCGGGAGAGTGGGGACTTCATCCAGAAGTCTTCAAAATGATTGTACACCATTGGGAAAGGCCACAGGTGGACATGATGGCGTCCCGCCTCAACAAAAAGCTAAAAAGATATTGCGCCAGGTCAAGGGACCCTCAGGCGATAGCTGTGGACGCTCTGGTAACACCGTCGGTGTACCAGTCGGTGTATGTGTTCCCTCCTCTGCCTCTCATACCCAAGGTACTGAGAATAATAAGAAGGAGAGGAGTAAGAACTATACTCGTGGTTCCGGATTGGCCAAGAAGAGCTTGGTACCCAGAACTTCAAGAAATGATCTCAGAGGACTCATGGCCTCTGCCGCTCAGACAGGACCTGCTGCAGCAGGGGCCCTGCCTGTTCCAAGACTTACGACGGCTGTGTTTGACGGCATGGCGGTTGAACACCGGATCCTAAAGGAAAAAGGCATTCCGGAGGAAGTCATTCCTACGCTGAGTAAGGCTAGGAAAGATGTGATCGCAAAATATTATCACCGCATATGGCGAAAATATGTTGCTTGGTGTGAGGCCAGGAAGGCCCCAACGGAGGAATTTCAACTGGGTCGATTTCTGCACTTCCTACAGTCAGGAGTGACTATGGGCCTAAAATTGGGTTCCATTAAGGTCCAGATTTCGGCTCTGTACATTTTCTTCCAAAAAGAACTGGCTTCACTGCCTGAAGTTCAGACTTTTGTTAAGGGAGTGCTGCATATTCAGCCCCCGTTTGTGCCTCTAGTGGCACCTTGGGATATCAACGTGGTGTTGGATTTCCTGAAGTCGCATTGGGTTGAGCCACTTAAATCCGTAGAGCTAAAATACCTCACGTGGAAAGTGGTCATGCTGTTGGCCTTGGCGTCGGCCAGGCGTGTATCAGAATTGGCAGCTTTGTCATGCAAAAGCCCTTATCTGATTTTCATATGGATAGGGCGGAATTGAGGACTCGTTCCCAATTCCTTCCTAAGGTGGTATCAGCTTTTCATGTGAACCAACCTATTGTGGTGCCTGCGGCTACGTGGGACTTGGAGGACTCCAAGTTACTGGACGTAGTCAGGGCCCTGAAAATATATGGTTCCAGGACGGCTGGAGTCAGGAAAACTGACTCGCTATTTATCCTGTATGCACCCAACAAGCTGGGTGCTCCTGCTTCTAAGCAGACTATTGCTCGCTGGATCTGTAGCACGATTCAACTTGCACATTCTGCGGCTGGACTGCCGCACCCTAAATCTGTAAAAGCCCATTCCACGAGGAAAGTGGGCTCTTCTTGGGCGGCTGCCCGAGGGGTCTCGGCTTTACAACTTTGCCGAGCTGTTACTTGGTCGGGTTCAAACATTTTTGCAAGAGTCTACAAGTTTGATACCCTGGCTGAGGAGGACCTGGAGTTTGCTCATTCGGTGCTGCAGAGTCATCCGCACTCTCCCGCCCTTTTGGGAGCTTTGGTATAATCCCCATGGTCCTTACGGAGTTCCCAGCATCCACTAGGACGTCAGAGAAAATAAGATTTTACTCACCGGTAAATCTATTTCTCGTAGTCCGTAGTGGATGCTGGGCGCCCATCCCAAGTGCGGATTGTCTGCAATACTTGTATATAGTTATTGCCTAACTAAAGGGTTATTGTTATGAGCCATCTGTTAGTGAGGCTCAGTTATATTTCATACTGTTAACTGGGTATAATATCACGAGTTATACGGTGTGATTGGTGTGGCTGGTATGAGTCTTACCCGGGATTCCAAATCCTTTCCTTATTGTGTCAGCTCTTCCGGGCACAGTATCCTAACTGAGGTCTGGAGGAGGGTCATAGAGGGAGGAGCCAGTGCACACCAGGTAGTCCTAAAGCTTTCTTTAGTTGTGCCCAGTCTCCTGCGGAGCCGCTATTCCCCATGGTCCTTACGGAGTTCCCAGCATCCACTACGGACTACGAGAAATAGATTTACCGGTGAGTAAAATCTTATTTTAGCATTCCCTTTATAGCAAAACTGTGACAGGGCTTGCTGGGAGCTCTAGTTTCACAACAACTGGAGAGCCACAGGTTGGCCAGGCCTGTACTAGATAGTATAAGTGCACATTAACCTGTAAAGGAAACATGCATGTAGTAAGAGTTTACTTGGTTTTATCCAACACCTTAACTCCTAAAGAGCATTGCACAGTAGACCATCAGTTATTGCCCAACAGTTTTGGCCACATAGGGGTATATTCAGTTAGTCAGAAGCTGCTGTCTTGTTGGAAAGACAGCAGCTTCCCACTGATTTAGGTCGGAAGGGGTTCTGACTTATTCAATAGGGGCTGATTTTTTTTCCCGACAAGTCGGGAATTCCTTACTTGTCAGAAAACACGTGGGGCCGATCCACACGCCGCTGTCGGAAACGGGGCCAAATCCGACAACCTCAATCCGACTTAACAAAGTAGGAATGAGGTGAGGAGACGGGGAGCGGGGCGAGGCAGGGAGAGAAAGTGCTTACCAGTGGGCACGGCTCCCTCCAGCGGCTCCCTTCAGCAGCTCCTTCCACAGCACCCTCCTGCGGCTCCCCCCAGCAGCTCCCTGTGAAACCAGCAGCAGGGACAGGGCACAGGGCACAGGGAACGGCCAAATCCGACAGTCGAATTTTGCTCAAATCCAACAGTCGAATTTTGCTCAAATCCAACAGTCTGATTTCGGCCTCTCATTGAATAGGGCATGTCGGATCCATTCCGACAAATGCATGTCGGAATGGATCCAACTCTTATACTCTTATCCATACTGGGGTTGTATCCTTAACTACAATGATTAGTGAGCCCTGATGTTTCCTTACTGTTGGTAAGCTTACTCTGGCTACCTGGACTAGGTATAAAAGCTACCAAGTGACTAATTGTCACTTGCTAGGAAAACACCCTCAATTGTTATCAGCAGAATTAACCATATGATAACATAGCTGAAAACCTCCCCAGGCCTCCCTGGACATGGTTTAATATTATCCCACACTGCCAAGGCCAACTCATGTCAGCTGAGTCCTATCTTTGGCTCAGTCTCTTTAGTTGATCTTGGTATGGACACTGTGAAGGGACCTCACTCAGGATGGCTTTGATTGAGCTGAAATGGAGATATCTACAAAGGATAAAAAGATAGCACACATGTTTATACAAGGTGTGTTTAACTCCTTTAGTGACTTAGGGGGACATGTACTAAGCAGTGATAAAAGTGGAGAAGTGAGCTAGTGGAGAAGTTGCCCATGGCAACCAATCGACTGCTCTGTATATGTTTATAGTATGCAAATTATAAATGTTACGTCAATGCTGTTTGGTTGCCATGGGCAACTTCTCCACTGGCTCACTTCTCCACTTTTATCACTGCTTATTACATGTCCCCCATAGTCCTACAGTAAAGAGAAAAGCCTTTGAAGAGTAAAATATGAAAAAGTAACTAGGCATCTGAGTCCGCAACTTGCATCTGTAAAGCCACCACCGAGGAACACCTACTACATTGCAGAGACAGTGCGACTCTGGGATGCATGCGTCGTGGGACTCTCTGGGTGTCTAGAATGGGCACTGAGAAACAACCTCCCCCAACACCCTTTCTCCCCCCCCCCTTCCCAACTCTGGCATGTGCTTTTCCTGAAACTCTGGCATCCCTATGTGCACTGAAGATAATAGGATTTTGGTTACCTACCGGTAAATACTTTAATCGTAGTCCGTAGAGGATGCTGGGGTCCATATTAGTACCATGGTGTATAGACGGGTCCACCAGGAGCCATTGGCACTTTAAGAGTTTAATAGTGTGGGCTGGCTCCTCCCTCTATGCTTATCCTACCAGACTCAGTCTAGAAACTGTGCCCGAGGAGACGACATATTTGAAAGAAGGAATTACACAGATAGTGGTGAGATTCATACCAGCACACACAACAAGCAAACCGGCTAACATGCCGGAACAACACGGCAACAGTTGAAACAGTAAATAACGCAGAACTTACCTAGGAACCAGGCAGTACTGAACTATGAAACCAATGCAGGAAAACGCAGCGCTGGGCGGGCGCCAAGCATCCTCTACGGACTACGAGAAAAGGATTTACCGGTAGGTAACCAAAATCCTATTTTCTCTTACGTCCTAGAGGATGCTGGGGACTCCGTAAGGGTCATGGGGTATAGACGGGCTCAGCAGGAGACATGGGCACTAAAAAGAACTTTAGATATGGGTGTGCACTGGCTCCTCCCTCTATGCCCCTCCTCCAGACCTCAGTTTGATACTGTGCCCAGAGGAGACTGGGTGCATTACAGGGCGCTCTCCTGAGTTCTCTGAAAGAATGAATTTTGTTAGGTTTTTTATTTTCAGGGAGCCCTGCTGGCATCAGGCTCCCTGCATCGTGGGACTGAGGAGAGAGAAGCAGACCTACTTAAATGCTAGGCTCTGCTTCTTAGGCTACTGGACACCATTAGCTCCAGAGGGAGTCGGAACGCAGGTCTCCCCTCGCTGTTCGTCCCGGAGCCGTGCCGCCGTCCTCCTCACAGAGCCGGAAGATAGAAGCCGGGTGAGTATGAGAAGATAGAAGACTTCAGAGGCGGCAGAAGACTTCAGATCTTCTCTGAGGTAACGCGCAGCGGTAACGCTGTGCGCCATTGCTCCCGCACACAACACACATGGCATGCACTGATGGGTGCAGGGGGGGCGCCCTGGGCAGCAATTTTAAACCTCTGGGACTGGCCAAAAATATATTATATATATATATATATATATATATATATATATATAATATATATATATATATATATAGGCTCTGCGGGCTGTATATAGGAAATCCCCCGCCAGTTTTTAAAGAAATCGAGCGGGACCGAAGCCCGCCGCTGAGGGAGCGGAGCTTGATCCCTCAGCGCTCACCAGCGCCATTTTCTCCACAGCACACCGCTGAGAAGCTGGCTCCCCGGACTCTCCCCTGCTGAACACGGTGACAGAGGGTTTTAAAGAAGGGGGGGGGGGGAAGACACATAATTTGGCGCAGTGAATATATATATATAATAAAAGCGCTATATCTGGAAAAAATTTCCAGGGTCATTGGCGCTGGGTGTGTGCTGGCATACTCTCTCTCTGTCTCTCCAAAGGGCCTTGTTGGGGAACGGTCTCCAGATTAGAGATTTCCCTGAGTGTGTGGGGTGTCTGTACGCGTGTCGGCATGTCTGAAGCGGAAGGCTCTTCTAGGGAGGAGGTGGCGCAAATGAGTGTGGTGTCTCCGTCGGCAACGTCGACACCTGACTGGTTGGATATGTGGAATGTTTTAAATGCAAATGTGAATTTATTACACAAAAGGTTGGACAAAGCAGAGTCCAGGGAATGTACAGGGAGTCAAGCCCTGCCTTTCTCTATGTCGCAGGGACCTTCTGGGTCTCAAAAGCGCCCACTATCCCAAGTAGTAGACACTGATACCGACACGGATTCTGACTCCAGTGTCGACTACGATGATGCGAAGTTGCAGCCAAAATTGGCTAAAAGTATTCATTATATGATTATTGAAATAAAAGATGTGTTGCATATCACTGATGACCCCTCTGTACCGGACACGAGGGTCCACATGTTTAAAGAAAAGAAGCCTGAGGTTACTTTTCCCCCTTCACATGAGCTAAATGAGTTGTTTGAAAGGGCTTGGGAAACTCCAGACAAGAAACTGCAGATTCCCAAAAGGATTCTTACGGCGTATACTTTCCCGGCTAAGGATAGGATACGGTGGGAATCCTCCCCAAGGGTGGACAAAGCGTTGACACGCTTATCCAAAAAGGTAGCGCTGCCATCTCAAGATACCGCAACCCTCAAGGATCCTGCTGATCGCAGTCAGGAGACTACCTTGAACTCAATTTACACACATACTGGTACATTACTCAGACCGGCGATAGCTTCGGCTTGGGGTGGTAGCGCCGTAGCAGCGTGGACAGATACCTTATCTGCTGATATTTGTACGCTGGATAAGGAAACCATTTTATTGACCCTGGGTCATATTAAGGATGCGGTCCTATATGAGGGATGCTCAGAGAGACTTGGGCCTACTGGGTTTCAGAGCCAACGCGATGGCGATTTCTGCTAGGCGAGCCCTATGGACCTGACAATGGACAGGTGATGCCGACTCGAAGAGGCATATGGAGGTTTTGCTTTGCAAGGGTGAGGAATTGTTTGGAGAAGGTCTCACGGACCTGGTTTCCACAGCTACTGCAGGTAAATCAACTTTTTTGCCTTATGTTTCCTCACAGCCTAAGAAAACGCCACATTATCAGATGCAGTCCTTTCGGTCGCATAAATCCAAGAGAGTACGGGGATCTTCCTTTCTTGCCAGAGGTAAGGGCAGGGGGAAAAAGCTGCTAACTACAGCTAGTTCCCAGGAGCAGAAGTCCTCCCTGGCTTCTACAAAATCCACCGCATGACGCTGGGGCTCCGCTTAGGGAGTCCGCCCCAGTGGGGGCACGTCTTCGACTTTTAAGCCATGTCTGGGTTCAATCACAGGTGGATCCCTGGGCAATAGACATTGTTTCCCAGGGTTACAGGCTGGAATTCGAAGAGGTGCCTCCTCGACGGTTTTTCAAATCGGCCCTACTGGCTTCTTCCCCAGAGAGGGAGGTGGTTTTAAATGCGATTCAAAAATTGTGTCTTCAACAACAACAAGTGGTGGTCAAAGTTCCCCTGCTTCAGCAGGGAATGGGGTATTACTCAACCCTGTTTGTGGTTCCGAAATCGGACGGTTCGGTCAGACCCATTCTGAATTTAAAATCCTTAAACCTATACTTAAAAAGGTTCAAGTTCAAGATGGAATCGCTCAGAGCGGTCATCGCCAGCCTGGAGGGGGGAATTATATGGTGTTCCTGGACATAAAGGATGCATACCTTCATGTCCCCATATATCCTCATCAAGCGTTCCTGAGATTTGCTGTACAGGATTGTCATTACCAATTTCAGACGTTGCCGTTTGGGCTTTCCACGGCCCCGAGGGTTTTCACCAAGGTAATGGCGGAAATGATGGTGCTCCTGCGCAGGCAGGGAGTCACAATTATCCCGTACTTGGACGATCTCCTAATAAAAGCGAGATCAAGAGAGCAGTTGTTGAACAGCGTATCACTCTCCCTGAGGGTGTTGCAGCAGCACGGCTGGATTCTCAATCTACCAAAGTCACAGTTGGTTCCAACGAACCGATTGCCTTTCTTAGGCATGATTCTGGATACAGAACAGAAAAGGGTTTTTCTCCCGATGGAAAAGACCCAGGAACTCCAGAGCTTGGTCAGGGACCCGTTGAAGCCAGAAAGGGTGTCTGTGCATCAATGCACTCGAGTTCTGGGAAAGATGGTGGCGTCTTACGAGGCCATTCCATTCGGCAGGTTCCATGCGAGGACTTTTCAGTGGGACCTTCTGGATAAGTAGTCCGGGTCACATCTACATATACATCAGATGATCAGCCTGTCCCCAAGGGCCAGGGTATCTCTCCTGTGGTGGCTGCAGAGTGCTCACCTTCTAGAGGGTCGCAGGTTCGGCATTCAGAACTGGGTTCTGGTAACCACGGACGCGAGCCTCCGAGGATGGGGAGCAGTCACACAGGGAAGAAACTTCCAAGGTCTGTGGTCAAGCCAGGAGGCTTGTCTACACATCAACGTACTGGAATTAAGGGCCATATACAACGGCCTTCGTCAAGCGGAGAATTTGCTTCGCGACCTACTGGTTCTGATTCAGTCAGACAACATCACCGCAGTGGCTCATGTAAACCGCCAAGGCGAAACAAAGAGCAGAGTGGCAATGGCAGAAGCCACCAGGATTCTTCGCTGGGCGGAAAATCATGTAAGCGCTCTGACAGCAGTCTTCATTCCGGGAGTGGACAACTGGGAAGCAGACTTCCTCAGCAGACACGATCTACATCCCGGAGAGTGGGGACTTCATCTGGAAGTCTTTGCAGAGATTAGAAGTCAGTGGGGGCTGCCTCAAATAGACATGATGGCGTCACGCCTCAACAAGAAACTTCGGAGGTATTGTTCCAGGCAACAGGGGCCCTGTCTATTCCAAGACTTACTGCGGCTGCGTTTGACGGCTTGGCGGTTGAATGCCGGATCCTAGCTGAAAAGGGCATTCCGGATGAGGTCATTGCTACTCTGATAAAGGCTAGGAAGGAGGTGACGGCGAAACATTATCACCGTATTTGGAGGAAGTATGTGTCTTGGTGTGAGTCCAAGAATGCTCCTCCGGAAGAATTCCATCTGGGCCGTTTTCTTCACTTCCTCCAGACTGGAGTGAATTTGGGCCTAAAATTAGGCTCCATTAAAGTTCAGATTTCGGCCCTATCCATTTTCTTTCAGAAGGAATTGGCTTCTCTCCCAGAAGTCCAGACTTTTGTGAAGGGAGTGCTGCATATCCAGCCTCCTTTTGTGCCTCCAGTGGCACCATGGGACCTTTAACGTGGTGTTAAGGTTCCTAAAATCTCACTGGTTTGAGCCGCTTCACACAAAAGCCCCTATCTGATCTTCCATGTGGATAGAGCTGAGTTGCGGACTCGTCCTCAATTTTTGCCTAAGGTGGTTTCCTCTTTTCATATGAACCAACCTATTGTGGGGCCTGTGGCTACGCGGGACTTGGAGGATTCCGAGTCCCTTGATGTGGTCAGGGCATTGAAAATTTATGTAGCCAGAACGGCTCGGGTTAGGAAAACAGAGGCACTGTTTGTCCTGTATGCAGCCAACAAGGTTGGCGCTCCTGCTTCTAAGCAGACTATTGCTCGCTGGATCTGTAACACGATTCAGCAGGCTCATTCTACGGCTGGATTGCCGTTACCAAATTCAGTAAAGGCCTATTCCACTAGGAAGGTGGGCTCTTCTTGGGCGGCTGCCCGAGGTGTCTCGGCATTACAGCTTTGCCGAGCGGCGACTTGATCGGGTTCAAACACCTTTGCAAAGTTCTACAAGTTTGATACCCTGGCTGATGAGGACCTCATGTTTGCTCAATCGGTGCTGCAGAGTCATCCGCACTCTCCCGCCCGTTTTGGAGCTTTGGTATAATCCCCATGGTCCTTACGGAGTCCCCAGCATCCTCTAGGACGTAAGAGAAAATAAGATTTTAAACCTACCGGTAAATCTTTTTCTCCTAGTCCGTAGAGGATGCTGGGCGCCCGTCCCAGTGCGGACTAAATTCTGCAAGACTTGTATATAGTTTTGGCTTACATAAGGGTTATGTTACAGTTTTGATCAGTCTCGGGCTGATGCTGTTTTGTTTCATACTGTTAACTGGTTCGTATATTCCATGTTATACGGTATGGATGGTGTGGGCTGGTATGAATCTTGCCCTTAGATTAACAAAAATCCTTTCCTCGTACTGTCCGTCTCCTCTGGGCACAGTTTTCTAACTGAGGTCTGGAGGAGGGGCATAGAGGGAGGAGCCAGTGCACACCCATATCTAAAGTTCTTTTTAGTGCCCGTGTCTCCTGCGGAGCCAGTCTATCCCCATGGTCCTTACGGAGTCCCCAGCATCCTCTACGGCAGGCATTCCCAACCACGGTCCTCAAGGCACACTAGCAGTGCAAGTTTTAGTCATATCCAGGCTTCAGCACAGGTGACTTAATTAGTAGCTCAGTTATTTTGATTTAATAATCTGTGCTGCAGCCTGGATATCACTAAAACCTGCACTGTTGGTGTGCCTTGAGGACCGTGGTTGGGAATGCCTGCTCTACGGACTAGGAGAAAAAGATTTACCGGTAGGTTTAAAATCTTATTATATAAGAACTTGCAGTGATTGCTAGCACTTTATACCATTAGACAGAGAGAGAGTAAGCCGCAAAAAAAGCGCACCCCCTGCCCAGCAACATCTCATAATAAGTGTTAATGTGCCACACTCTCAACGGTATTAGATGATACAAACAAAGGACTTGGCCAATAACCCTCTTTGTATTAACATACCACCATTGGTGTTTCTATACGTTATCTATTATATCCATTATATGTGTTATATGTAGTATGTCTTTCGTCTACGTTTACTGGTAATAGGTTGTACACTATATTTACATATATTGTTTCCCATAGCATTACAAAATGCATTTTAGAGATTACTTATATGAAATTTAGATATTGTAAAAATGTATATATACTGTAGAATCCTATTTTATTTAATAAAAATTATTTTTATATACACAGTGTTATAATCACTCTGTTCCTAAGTTTGTGCTGGGAAACACCAATCCGTACTTATTGTCTGTATAGTGGAATTTAGGTAGTGATTCCATTTTCTCTTTCCGGCAGCATCTTGGGTGTAGATTACGCTTTTCCTCCATAAGCACAGTGTCACTACCCCTGTTCAGGTGTGGATATGGGCCTGAGGTTGGGATCCGTAAAGGTCCAGATTTCTGCCTTATCCATTTTCATCCAGAAACAAACACACAATGTAGTGACCACACCCGGCGCCACTAATTTCACCCAATGAAACAGATCTCCTTAATAGCTTACTTTGATAGTAATGATTACAATTGTTGTCGTGTACTCATTTCACAGAAGATACATGTCTGAAAAATTAAGACATACAAAACATAGTGCAACCAAGTTTGGTAATAAATAGGAGGAGTATTTATTTGTTCAACTCGCATAGATATGAGTAAATATAGCATATCATCCACCAAAATGGCATTGGTCCTTAGTTCTCACAGGGACTTCAGTGCAATATGGGGAAACCTCCACTAGATGGCGTATGGCATCAAAACTCCGTAGATATGCTGGAAACTCAGAAATAATAGATATATGGTGCAATACAGCTTAACCATACAGGAGTTTTATTTTGACAAAAACACACTTACATAAAACAAATAATTAAAAGCATATATCACCCATCGGTGATCAATACCGGAGACCAGGGTCCAAACAGAGCCAGCTGAAACTGTGTCTTGGACGGGATTCCGGATCGTCAGAACCTTGTGCTAATTATCTAGTGGAGGTTTCCCCATATTGCACTGAAGTCCCTGTGAGAACTAAGGACCAATGCCATTTTGGTGGATGATATGCTATATTTACTCATATCTATGTGAGTTGAACAAATAAATACTCCTCCTATTTATTACCAAAATTGGTTGCACTATGTTTTGTATGTCTTAATTTTTCAGACATGTATCTTCTGTGAAATGAGTACACGACAACAATTGTAATCATTACTATCAAAGTAAGCTATTAAGGAGATCTGTTTCATTGGGTGAAATTAGTGGCGCCGGGTGTGGTCACTACATTGTGTGTTTGGTTCTTGTCTGGGGTCTTGGTGAAGGCTCATTTGTTACCACATAGGCTGCCACTATATACATTTTAGCGCAGATCAAACTACACCATTCTCTTCATCCAGAAACAATTGGCTGTCCTCCCTGAGGTTCAGACTTTCTTGAAAGGGGTTCTGCACATACAGCCTCCCTTTGTGCCGCCTATGGCACCCTGGGATCTTAACGTGGTGTTACAGTTCCTCCAATCGGATTGGTTTGAGCCTCTACAGGAGGTTGAGGTCAAGTTTCTCACATGGAAGGCTGTCACTTTATTGGCCTTGGCTTCTGCTAGCCATGTGTCGGAGTTGGGGGCTTTGTCTTGCAAAAGTCCCTTCTTGATCTTCCATGAAGATAGAGCTGAGCTCCGGACACGTCAGCAGTTCCTTCCAAAGGTTGTGTTGGCTTTTCCTATCAACCAACCTATTGTGGTGCCAGTTGCTACTGACTCCCCAATTACTTCTAAGTCCTTGGATGTTGTAAGGGCTGTGAAAATCTATGTGAAGAGGACTGCTCGTCGCAGAAAATCAGACTCTGTTTGTCCTGTATGATCCCAAGAAAATTGGGTGTCCTGCTTCTAAGTAGACGATCTCTCGCTGGATCAGGTTCACTATCCAGCATGTGTATTCTACAGCAGGATTGCCGTGTCGAAAATCTGTTAAGGCCCACTCTACGCGTAAAGTGGGTTCTTCCTGGGCGGCTGCCCGGGGTGTCTCGGCTTTACAGCTTTGTCGAGCGGTTACTTGGTCTGGGTCGAACACGTTGCTAAGTTCTACATGTACCATACTTTGACCAAATTTTAGGTCCTCAGAGGCCAATCAGTTCTGCAGGAGCCTCCGCGCTCTCCCTCCCGTTCTGGGAGCGTTGGTACATCCCAGTGGTACTAATGTGGACCCCAGCATCCTCCTAGGACGTAAGAGAAAATAGGATTTTAATTACCTACCGGTAAATCCTTTTCTCTAACGTCCTGGTGGATGCTGGGAACTCCGTAAGGACCATGGGGAATAGCGGGCTCCGAAGGAGGCTGGGCACTCTAGAAAGATTTATGACTACCTGGTGTGCACTGGCTCCTCCCACTATGACCCTCCTCCAAGCCTCAGTTAGATCTTGTGCCCGGCCGAGGTTGGATGCACACTAGGGGCTCTCCTGAGCCCTTAGAAAGAAAGTATAGATTTAGTTTTTTTATTTTCAGTGAGACCTGCTGGCAACAGGCTCACTGCAGCGAGGGACTAAGGGGAGAAGAAGCGAACTCGCCTGCTTGCAGCCGGATTGGGCTTCTTAGGCTACTGGACACCATTAGCTCCAGAGGGATCGACCGCAGGCCCAGTCCTTGGTGTTCGGTCCCGGAGCCGCGCCGCCGTCCCCCTTACAGAGCCAGAAGCAAGAAGAGGTCCGGAAAAACGGCGGCAGAAGACATCAGTCTTCACCAAGGTAGCGCACAGCACTGCAGCTGTGCGCCATTGCTCCTCATGCACACCACACACTCCGGTCACTGAGGGTGCAGGGCGCTGGGGGGGGGCGCCCTGAGCAGCAATATAAACACCTTGGCTGGCAAAAATACATCACATATAACCCCCAGGGCTATATGGATGTATATTAACCCCTGCCAGATTCCATAAAAATGCGGGAGAAAAGTCCCCGAAAAAGTGGCGGAGCCTATCTCCTCAGCACACTGGCGCCATTTTTCCCTCACAGCTCCGTTGGAGGGAAGCTCCCTGGCTCTCCCCTGCAGTCTACACTACAGAACAGGGTTAAAACAGAGAGGGGGGGGCACTAAATTTAGGCGCAGTATAAATTATATAAAAGCAGCTATAGGGGACATAACTCAGTTAGTCCCTGCATTATATAGCGCTCTGGTGTGTGCTGGCATACTCTCACTCTGTCCCCCCAAAGGGCTTTTGTGGGTCCTGTCCTCATTGGAGCATTCCTTGTGTGTGTGCGGTGTGTCGGTACGGCTGTGTCGACATGTTTGATGAGGAGACTTATGTGGAGGCGGAGCAGATGCCGATAAATGAGATGTCGCCCCTGTGGGCCGACACCAGAGTGGATGGATAGGTGGAAGGTATTAACCGACAGTGTCAACTCCTTACATAAAAGGCTGGATGACGTAACAGCTATGGGACAGCCGGCTTCTCAGCCCGCGCCTGCCCAGACGTCTCAAAGGCCATCAACGCTCTCTCAGATGGCAGACACAGATGTCGACACGGAGTCTGACTCCAGTGTCGACGAGGTTGAGACATATACACAATCCACTAGGAACATCCGTTACATGATCCCGGCAATATAAAATGTGTTACACATTTCTGACATTAACCCAAGTACCACTAAAAACAAAGGGTTTTATGTGTGGGGAGAAAAAGCAGGCAGTGTTTTGTTCCCCCATCAAATGAGTGAATGAAGTGTGAAAAAGCGTGGGTTTCCCCGATAAGAAACTGGTAATTTCTAACAAGTTACTGATGGCGTACCCTTTCCCGCCAGAGGATAAGTTACGCTGGGAGATATCCCCTAGGGTGGATAAGGCGCTCACACGTTTGTCAAGGTGGCACTGCCGTCTTAGGATACGGCCACTTTGACGGTACCTGCTGATAAATAGCAGGAGGCTATCCTGAAGTCTGTAATTACACACTCAGGTACTAGACTGAGACCTGCAGACTGCTGCAGCGTGGTCTGTACCCCTTTCAAACAGGGATACTATTTTGCGAACATAAGACGTCGTCTTATATATGAGGGATGCACAAAGGAATATTTTGCCGGCTGGCATCCTGAATTATTGCAATGTCCATTCTGTCAGGAGGGTATTGGAGACCCGACACTGGACAGGTGATGCTGACTTTAAAAGGCACATAGAGCCTTATAAGGGTGAGGAATTGGTTGGGGATGGTCTCTGGGACCTCGTATCCACAGCAACAGCTGGGATGAAAATATTTTACCTCAGGTTTCCTCACAGCCTAAGAAACGCACTGTATTATCAGGTACAGTCCTTTCGGCTTCAAAAAAGCAGGCGGGTCAAACGAGGGAAGAGGGAAAAAGCTGCACCAGCAGCCAGTTCCCAGAATCAAAATTCTTCCCCTGCTTCCTCTGAGTCCACCGCATGACGCGGGGGCTCCACAGGCCTAGCCAGGTACGGTGGGGGGCCGCCTCAAAAATTTCAGCGATCAGTGGGCTCGCTCACAGGTGGATCCCTGGATCCTTCAAGTAGTATCTCAGGGGTACGAGCTGGAAGTCGAGGCGTCTCCCCCCCCCCCCCCCCCCCCCCCCCCGCCGTTTACTCAAATCTGCCTTGCCGACAACTCCCTCAGGCAGGGAGGCTGTGCTAGAGGCAATTCACAAGCTGTATTCCCAGCAGGTGATAGTCAAGGTGCCCCTACTTCAACAAGGACGGGGTTACTATTCCACACTGTTTGTGGTACCGAAACCAGCCGGTTCGGTGAGACCCATTTTAAAATGGAAATCCTTGAACACTTACATAACAAAGTTCAAGATGGAATCGCTCAGGGCGGTTTTTGCAAGCCTGGACGAGGGGGATTACATGGTATCCCTGGACATCAAGGATGCTTACCTGCATGTCCCTATTTATCTTCCTCACCAGGAGTACCTCAGATTGTGGTACAGGATTGCCATTACCAATTCCAGACACTACCGTTTGGACTGTCCACGGCACCGAGGGTGTTTACCAAGGTAATGGCAGAAATGATGATACTCCTTCAAAAAAAAAAAAAAAAAAGGGAGTTTTTATTTATCCCATACTTGGACGATCTCCTTATAAAGGCAAGGTCCAGGGAGCAGTTACTGGTCGGAGTAGCACTATCTCAGGAGGTGCTACAACAGCATGGCTGGATTCTGAACATTCCAAAGTCACAGCTGGTTCCTTCCACTCGCTTACTGTTCCTGAGGATGATTTTGGACACAGAACAGAAAAAAGTGTTTCTCCCGCAGGAGAAAGCCAAGGAGCTGTCATCTCTAGTCAGAGACCTCCTAAAACCAAAAAGGGTTTCGGTGCATCGTTGCACACGAGTCCTGGGAAAAATGGTGGCTTCATACGAAGCAATTCCATTCGGCAGGTTCCATGCGAGGACCTTCCAGTGAGACCTCTTAGATAAGTGGTCGGGATCGCATCTTCAAATGCATCAAATGATAACCCTGTCTCCAAGGACCAGGGTGTCTCTACTGTGGTGGATGCAGGGTGCTCATCTTCTAGAGGGCCGCAGTTTCGGCATACAGGACTGGGTCCTGGTGACCACGGATGCCAGCCTTCAAGGCTGGGGAGCAGTCACACAGGGAAGAAACTTCCAGGGCCTATGGTCAAGTCAGGAGACTTCCCTACATATAAATTCTGGAACTGAGGGCCATTTACAATGCCCCAAGTCAGGCAAGACCCCTGCTTCAAAACCAGCCGGTACTGATACAGTCAGACAACATCACGGCAGTCGCCCATGTGACCCGACAGGGCGGCACAAGAAGCAGGATGGCAATGGCAGAAGCCACAAGGATTCTCCGATGGGCGGAAAATCACGTACTAGCACTGTCAGCAGTGTTCATTCCGGGAGTGGACAACTGGGAAGCAGACTTCCTCAGCAGACACGACCTACACCCGGGAGAGTGGGGACTTCATCCAGAAGTCTTCCTGCTGTTGGTAAACCGTTGGGAAAGGCCACAGGTGGACATGATGGCGTCCCGCCTCAACAAAAAGCTAAAGAGATATTGCGCCAGGTTAAGGGACCCTCAGGCGATAGCTGTGGATGCTCTAGTGACACCGTGGGTGTACCAGTCGGTTTATGTGTTCCCTACTCTGCCTCTCATACCAAAGGTACTGAGAATAATAAGATGGCGAGGAGTAAGAACGATACTCGTGGTTCCGGATTGGCCAAGAAGGGCTTGGTACCCGGAACTTCAGGAAATGATATCAGAGGACCCATGGCCTCTGCCGCTCAGACAGGACCTGCTTCAGCAGGGGCCCTGTCTGTTCCAAGACTTACCGCGGCTGCGTTTGACGGCATGGCGATTGAGCGCCGGATCCTGAAGGAAAAGGGTATTCCGGAAGAAGTCATTCCTGCGCTTATTAAAGCCAGGAAAGATGTTACGGCAAAGCATTATCACCACATGTGGCGGAAATATGTTGCATGGTGCGAGGCCAAAAAGGCCCCAACAGAGGAATTTCCACTAGGTCGATTTCTACATTTCCTGCAAGCAGGAGTGAATATGGGCCTGAGTCTAGGCTCCATTAAAGTACAGATCTCGGCTCTGTCGATTTTCTTTCAAAAAGAATTAGCTTCAGTACCTGAAGTTCAGACATTGTGAAAGGAGTGCTGCATATTCAGCCCCCGTTTGTGCCCCCTGTGGCACCTGGGGATCTCAACGTGGTGTTGAGTTTTCTTAAAATCACATTGGTTTGAGCCACTAAAAACCGTGGATCTAAAATATCTCACGTGGAAAGTGGTCATGTTATTGGCCTTGGCTTCAGCCAGGCGAGTGTCAGAATTGGCGGCTTTATCATGTAAAAGCCCTTATCTGATTTTCCATATGGATAGGGCAGAATTGAGGACTCGTCCCCAATTTCTTCCTAAGGTGGTGTCAGCGTTTCACCTGAACCAGCCTATTGTGGTGCCGGCGGCTACTAGTGAATTGGAGGACTCCAAGTTGCTAGACGTTGTCAGGGCCCTGAAAATATATGTTTCCAGGACGGCTGGAGTCAGAAACTCTGACTCGCTGTTTATCCTGTATGCACCCAACAAGCTGGGTGCTCCTGCTTCTAAGCAGTCTATTGCTCGCTGGATTTGTAGTACAATTCAGCTTGCACATTCTGTGGCAGGCATACCACAGCCAAAATCTGTAAATGCCCATTCCACAAGGAAGGTGGGCTCATCTTGGGCGGCTGCCCGAGGGGTCTCGGCTTTACAACTTTGCCGAGCAGCGACTTGGTCAGGGGCAAACACGTTTGCAAAATTCTACAAATTTGATACCCTGGCTGAGGAGGACCTGGAGTTCTCTCATTCGGTGCTACAGAGTCATCCGCACTCTCCTGCCCGTTTGGGAGCTTTGGTATAATCCCCATGGTCCTTACGGAGTTCCCAGCATCCACTAGGACGTTAGAGAAAATAAGAATTTACTCACCGGTAATTCTATTTCTCGTAGTCCGTAGTGGATGCTGGGCGCCCATCCCAAGTGCGGATTGTCTGCAATACTTGTAAATAGTTATTGTTAACTAAAGGGTTATTGTTGAGCCATCTGTTGAGAGGCTCAGTTGTTTTCATACTGTCAAACTGGATATAGTATCACGAGTTGTACGGTGTGGCTGGTAAGAGTCTTACCCGGGATTCTAAATCCTTCCTTATTATGTCTGCTCGTCCGGGCACAGTGTCCTAACTGAGGCTTGGAGGAGGGTCATAGTGGGAGGAGCCAGTGCACACCAGGTAGTCATAAATCTTTCTAGAGTGCCCAGCCTCCTTCGGAGCCCGCTATTCCCCAAGGTCCTTACGGAGTTCCCAGCATCCACTACGGACTACGAGAAATAGAATTACCGGTGAGTAAATTCTTATTTTCTCGTACTCCATAGAGGATGCTGGGTGCTCGCCCAGCGCTTCGTTACCCTGCAGTGGTTATCTGATTCAGTGCGACTTTGTTTTTAGTTAAGTACTGCCTTGTTACTTGGTTAAGTAATGTTTTTCAGCTGTTGCTGAGTTCAAGCTAGTTAGCTTGGTTTGCCGTGTGTGTGTGTGTGTGTGTGTGTGTGTGTGTGTGTGTGTGTGTGTGTGTGAGAGAGAGCTGGTGTGAATCTCTCCACTATCTGTGTTAAATCCTTCTCTCAAAGCATGTCTGTCTCCTCGGGCACAGTTTCTAGACTGAGCCTGGTAAGAGGGGCATAGAGGGAGGAGCCAGCCCACACTCGCAAATTCTTAGTGCCACGTCCCTACCCCATGGTACTAATGTGGACCCCAGCATCCTTTTACAGCAGGCTTTCCCAACCACGATCCTCAAGGCACACCAACAGTGCAGGTTTTAGTGATATCCAGGCTGCAGCACAGATGGTTAAATCAAAATAAGTGAGCTACTAATTAAGTCCCCTGTGCTGAAGCCTGGATATCATAAAAACCTGCACTGTTAGTGTGCCTTGAGGACCGTGGTTGGGAATGCCTGCTCTACAGACTACGAGAAAAGGATTTACCAGTAGGTAATTTAAAATCTTATTTATACATTACCTTCTCCTTGCATATTAATGATATAAATATAAGTTCTATCAAAGTATGCTAAAATTAACAAAGGATAATGGTTATAATTGGTGTAATTGCTTATTGTAGCGCTATGTAATTTAATGCATGTTACTTGTGCAACATGAAGACTTTGTATGTAACTTTGCTTTTGATAGACCATTTTATCTAAATTTCTAATCAACAGGTCAGGAGCGATTTACTTCCATGACACGGCTTTATTATAAACAGGCCTCTGCGTGTGTAATAATGTTTGACCTCACCAATTCGGACTCCTTCAGAAGCTGCCAGATGTGGAAAAATGACTTGGACAGCAAAGTGACACTACCAAATGGTGATCTTGTGCCTTGTATACTACTTGCTAACAAGGTGAAATTATGTATTACGTTATGAGCAGATTTAAGAGCTTTGTTCCTTTGTTTTGTATGAGTGTAGTAGATATTTGGGCCCAATATTTGAGGTTCCAAACAGAAGAGATTGTCCGCAGTAACACCACAATATAAGGATTGTAGTGTTCAGTTGCATTTTATAACTTGTTTATGATTCAGGAGGGAGTAGTTATTCATTTCTTTAACAATAAACGGAAAAGTAAATGGATCCACCTGATAGAGGAAGATGTGCTATAGTGAAGTTCTTCGTGCCTTAGGGGTTTGTTCAGTGTACTTAATGAGCGACAATATTCAATCACAAGTGGAGGCCGAGACCGTATGTTGAAGGAACGGTCATCTAGAAAAACCTTACCTGTTGTGATCTCTTCATTCAACTTTGTCAACTTTGTCAACCTTGTCAATAAAAATAGGCTACATAAAAACAGTAAACGCGCTCAGTGAAAAAAAATGTGTGGGAAGTTGGTGTCCTACTCCACTGTTTCTGGGTCCCATCAAATACTGTGGGGAATGAGGGCAGGGAAGGAGGGGGTTAGGGGCAAGCAGTGCTGGGGGAATGGAGGGGGTAAGGGTAGCTAGAAGTTTGGGCACTACTGGGGGCAGGGAGGGGGTTAGGGGCAGGTAGTACTGTAGGCAGTGTTAGGGGTATGGAGGCATCAGTACCCAGGATACAGTGCTTCCTGCTTCCCTACTACCTTTTAAGTTCAGCTCACCCGTGTCCTTGTTGATACCTACCCACTGTAGCGCAATCCCTAAGATGTGCGTGTATGCTGAGCTCTATGTGCGGATATGGGAGTGTGTGTATGCTGGTCACTGTGTATGGCTGGGAGGTGTATAATGAGCACTGTGTGGGTATGGATTTGCTGGCTGTCGGGATCCCGGGACACTGATGCCGGAATCCCGACAGCCGACAATGCCGACCGTTGGAATCTCTGCGCATCAGGGTTATTCCCACTTGTGAGTGTCCACAAAACCCATAGAGTGGGAACAGATCCTGTGGCGAGCCACAGAGCCCGCAGCATGGCAAGTGCAGCGAGCCCACGAGGGAACTCTTAGCGCTCGCCCCGATGCCGGCATTCTGCCCGGCAGAATGTCTCTATCGGAATATATTGACAGCTGCCAAATTGTATGCAACCCTGCTGGGCACTGTGGCGGAGTACTGTGTGGGTATGGATGGCGTTATGGGCACTGTGGGGTGTGTATGCTGGGCACTGTGGGGTGTACATATGCTGGGCACTGTGTAGGCATGAAGGGTGTATAATGAGCACTGTGTTGGTATGGAGGATGTTATGAGCAATGGGTGTGTATGCTGGGCACTGTGGGAGAGTGTTATGGGCATTGAGGGGTGTGTATGCTGGGCACTGTGGGGGTGTACTGTGTGGGTATGGATGGTGTTATGGGCACGGTGTGGTGTGTATGCTGGGCACTGTAGGGGTGTACATAATCTGGCCATTATGTGGGTATGCATATGCTGGACACTGTGTGGGAAATGGAGGGTAGGTATAGTCCACTATGGGGGTACTGGGTGTGTGTATTTTGGGCAGTGTGTGGGTATGAGAAGAGTGTATGATGGGCAATGCTCCATCCCCCATCATTTTAGATAATTAGCCGCCTTATTCCCCTCCAACCTACTCCCTCCCTATGTTGGTTGCTTACAAGTTCAACTGGGAGTACAACCGCATGCAGCCAGGGACGCAGTCTTCTAAGTCATTGAGGCTGCTGTCTGCAGTACATGAACTAGGTTAAGGGGGTATGCTATTCACCACAAGTAACACTACTAGCAGCAACAACACAACTCAGAGGACAGTCTCCCTGGGCTTGTCGTATCTCTGGTCACCGTGATGTTCCTGGCTGCCACTTCCGGAGGCAGACAGAGATCCTAACCCGCTCCAGTATCTCTGCATCTTCCCAGCGACCGTCACAGTAATCAAAAGAAGCAGTGTCTCTGTAGCGGCACGCTGGCGGGCAGACAGGAGGCCAGGGGGTACATCTCAGGCGGGCTTGGATGGGAAGACCCTATAGATGGCTATTGGAAGAGGAGATGCTTGCGGCAGCCATTGGGCTGCGAGACACTGATGGTGAGGCACTGAGTAATTGTATTGGCTCCGGAGCACAGGCCAGTGAGAGAGAGCGTCCTGCAGGACCCGCTAATTTTGTCCCTCACTGCCTCTAGCACATAAAAATGGGCTATAGCGCGTATTTCTCTTACGTCCTAGAGGATGCTGGGGTCCACATTAGTACCATGGGGTATAGACGGGTCCACCAGGAGCCATTGGCACTTTAAGAGTTTTAGAGTGTGGGCTGGCTCCTCCCTCTATGCCCCTCCTACTAGACTCAGTTTAGAAAATGTGCCCGGAGGAGCCAGTCACAGCTAGGGGAGCTCTCCTGAGCTTTCCTAAAAGAAGTTTAGTTAGAGTTTATTATTTTACAGGGAGGCTGCTGGCAACAGCCTACCTGCAGCATGGGACTGAGGGGGGGAGCAGTGTCCGCCCTGCGGGGTCTGAGCCACTGACTCCGCTGACTGGACACTGAGCTCCAGAGTTGTCTGATTGGTCTCCGCCACAGGGGAACCGCTCGCCCCCACAGGGGAACCGCTCGCCCCAGCAGCATGCCGCCGACCCCTTACAGAGCTGAAGCAAGTGGTGAGTTAGTCACCAACCCCCCCCACACCAGCAAGCGGGGGGCCGGTATGAAGATGGCAACAGGGGATGGAACGCGGTATTAACCGCGCTCCTGGACGGTACCAGACGCACGCTGTGAGGGGCGCCCTGGGCTAGCGCTTACCCCTCACACTGGTCAGCAAGCCTGTCGAGGTCCAGGGATCTCAGCCAGCACAAATCCTCAGGCCAGTTTAAACTTCAGATGAGCGGGAAGACAGCGCCATGAAGGGGGCGGAGCTTCTCCTCAGAGCGGACCCTGCAGCGTTCCAGCGCCATTTTCCTGCATGCAGTAGCTGAAGGAAGATTCTGGTCCCTCCACAGCAGCTCCAGCTTACTGTATAACTGTACCAGGGGGTTGTAGAAGGGAGGGGAGGCTGATATATTGACTGTGTGTCCTATTAAGGAGCACAAGTCAGCGCAGATAAGGGGTTTCTCCTTGTGATAAAGCGCTGGTGTAGGTTGGCTCCAATCTCTGTCTCTTGCCGTTCTTGGGGGAAACTCTGTCTGCCCCCACCTGTGTGTGTGTAGTGTTTGGTGGTCTCCTTTAGCAATGTCCAGGGACACTGTCATATGCTGCAGAGGATTTATCCTCCCAGGATGATCCCATTCCATGTAATCAGGTTAGCACTGGTTTAGCACAGATTCCTGCAAGGGAACCAGAGTGGTTTTCCTCTATCAAAACTTGAATTTCTCAGATTTCTGACAGGGTTGCTAGTAATGAATCTGCAAACCAGGTATTGCAGACCTCTATGGCTGTATGGCCCTTGTCTGGTACCTCAGGACACCCTGCTATATACCCCCACAAACGTGCGCTTGTGCAGGTAACACACGACGACACGGACACCGATACTGACACTACAGATGGTGATGGGGATATGTTACGGGGGTCTGCATCTCTTGCAAAGGGGGTGCAACTGTTGATAGAGGCTCAGAGATGTGTTAAATATTAATGATACCACACCTGATCAGGTTGAGGAGGCTTTTTTCACAGAAAATAAAAAAGCCTCTCTGACCTTCCCTGCGTCAAAGGAATTGAACGCTATTTTTGAAAAAGCTTGGGTAAACCCTGAAAAGAAATTTCAGATCCCAAAAAGGGTTCTGGTAGCTTTTCCTTTCCCTGACGAGGACAGGAAAAGATGGGAAAACCCTCCAATTGTTGACGCATCTGTGTCCAGACTCTCAAAAAAGGTGGTTTTGCCTGTTCCAGGATCTACCGCCTTAAAGGAGCCAGCAGATAGAAAGATTGATAACACGCTTAAATCAATGTACACTGCTTCTGGGGCCATATTACGTCCCACTATTGCTAATGCATGGATTGCAAAAGCAATAATGAAGTGGTCGGCTACCTTGCTTGAGGATTTGGATACAATGGATAGGGATGACGTTGCTTTATTTTTACGCAACATACATGATTCTGCGGGTTTTATGGTTGACTCCATGAAAGACCTGGGTTCCATGGCTGCCGGAATTTCTTCCATGTCTGTTTCGGCTCGTCGGGGACTTTGGCTGCGCTAGTGGTCGGCCGACGCGGAATCCAGAAGAAGTGTGGAGTCGCTGCCCTATACATGTCAGGCTCTCTTTGGGGAAGCTCTAGATGCGTGGATTTCTACTGCCACAGCGGGTAAGTCTCCGTTTCTTCCCTCAGCAGCACCTGCTCCGAAGAAATCATTCTCCTCAGCTGCACAGCAGTCCTTTCGGCCTAACAAGCCTAGAAATGCCAGGACTTCCAATACCTTCTATAGGGGAGGTCGAGTTAAGTCCAAGAAACCTGCCGCTGCAGGTACCCAGGAACAAAAGCCTGCGGCAAGTACCCCTAAGTCCTCCGCATGACTGTGGATTGCTAGCCCCGGTGGTGGGGCCAGTGGGAGCGAGACTCGGACATTTCAGTCATGTCTGGGTGTCATCCGGCCTGGATCCCTGGGTACTAGATTTTGTGTCTCAGGGATACAGACTGAAATTTCAAAGTCTCCCTCCGCACCGCTTATCCAAGTCAGGTTTACCAACTCTGTTGGAAGACAGCACAGTTCTTCAGGACGCTGTCCAAAAGCTGGTGGAGACACAGGTCATTGTGCCAGTACCACCTCACATGCTGACCAAAGGTTACTATTCGAACCTTTTCGTGGTACCGAAACCGGATGGTTCGGTCAGGCCCATTCTGAACCTAAAATCATTGAACCCCTTTCTAAAGGAGTTCAAGTTCAAGATGGAGTCTCTCAGGGCGGTGATATCAGGTCCGGAAGAGGGGGAATTCCTGGTATCACTGGATATCAAGGATGCGTTCCTTCACATTTCGATCTGGCTGCCGCATCAGGCTGATCTCCGTTTCACATTGCTGGACTGTCATTATCCGTTCCAGGCCCTGCCATTCGGACTCTCCACAGCACCAAGGGTATTTACCAAGGTGATGGCGGAAATTATGATATTGCTCTGCAAACAGGGTGTGAACATCATTCCATACCTGGACGATCTCCTGATAAAGGCGTTTTGCAAGGAGAAGCTACTGCAGTCCATTGTCCTCACAACACGACTGCTCCAGAGTCAAGGTTGGATTCTGAACCTTCCAAAGTCACATTTGGAACCAACCCAGAGGTTGTCTTTTCTGGGAATGATCCTGGACATGGAAGTGCAGCGGGTGTTTCTTCCGCAGGAAGCGGCATTGGTGTTACAAGCTATGGTCCGGGATGTCCTGGAGCCACCACGGGTGTCTGTTCATCAATGCATCCGCCTATTGGGAAAGATGGTGGCCTCTTACGAGGCTCTCCAGTACGGGAGGTTCCATGCTCGGCCCTTCCAACTGGATCTCCTGGACAAGTGGTCGGGATCTCACCTCCACATGCACCAGCGAATTCGTCTGTCACCAAAGGCGAGGATTTCACTCCTCTGGTGGCTTCAGCTGCCTCACCTCCTGGAAGGCCGCCGGTTCGGGATTCAGGACTAGGTCCTGCTAACAACGGATGCGAGCCTCAGTGGCTGGGGAGTGGTCACTCAAGGTGTAACCTTCCGGGGAAGGTGGTCAAGCCTGGAAGTCAGCCTGCCCATCAACATTCTGGAACTAAGAGCCGTATACAACGGTCTTCTTCAGGTGGCCCCTCTTCTAAGAAATCGGGCCATTCAGGTGCAGTCGGACAACGTAACAGTGGCTTACATAAACCGACAGGGCGGAACGAAGAGCAGAGTGGCACTGTCAGAGGTGTCAAGAATACTCCTCTGGACAGAAAAACACGCGTTGGCGCTGTCAGCCATCTTCATTCCGGGAGTAGACAACTAGGAAGCAGACTTTCTCAGCAGACACGATCTCCATCCAGGAGAGTGGGGACTCCATCCGGAAGTGTTCAAGGACATAACGGATCTTTGGGGCTTGCCCCAAATAGACATGATGGTCTCTCATCTCAACAAGAAGCTTCGGCGTTATTGTTCCAGGTCGAGGGACCCACAGGCAGTGGCGGTGGGCGCCCTGGTGTCTCCGTGGGTGTTCCAGTCAGTGTACGTGTTCCCTCCACTCCCACTCATCCCAAGAATCCTAAAGCTTGTAAGGAGAACAAGGGTTCAAGCGATCCTCATTGCCCCGGACTGGCCAAGAAGGGCTTGGTACGCAACCTTCTGAATCTACTGCAAGGAGATCCGAGGCCTCTTCCACTTCGGGAGGACCTGCTACAGCAAGGGCCGTTCGCCTATCAAGACTTACCGCGGCTACGTTTGACGGCATGGAAGTTGAGCGCCTGATTCTGGCTCGGAAGGGCATTCCGAAGAAAGTTATTCCTACCCTCATATAGGCTAGGAAAGGGGTAACGTCTAAACATTACTATCGTATTTGGAAGAAATATGTCTCTTGGTGTGAGTCCAAGAGCTTTCCTGCGGTGGAGTTTCAACTGGGACGTTTCCTTTTCTTCCTGCAAACAGGAGTGGATATGGGCCTGCGATTGGGGTCTGTGAAGGTCCAGCTTTCGGCCCTATCCATTTTTCTTTCAGAAACAACTGGCTGCCCTGCTTGAGGTTCAGACCTTTTGAAGGGTGTTCTGCATATCCAACCTCCCTTTGTACCGCCTACGGCGCCCTGGGACCTTAACGTGGTGTTGCAGTTCTTCCAGTCGGATTGGTTTGAGCCTCTACAGGGGGTGGAGGTCAAATTTCTCACGTGGAAGGCGGTCACTTTGTTGGCCTTAGCTTCTGCTAGGCGGGTGTCCGAACTGGAGGCTTTATCCTGGTAAAATCCCTTACTTGATCTTCCACGAAGATAGGGCTGAGCTCCGGACACATCAGCAGTTTCTTCCAAAGGTTTTGTCGGCATTTCATATCAACCAACCTATTGTGGTGCCAGTGGCTACTGACTCCTCTATTACATCTAAGTCCTTTGATGTCGTAAGGGCTCTGAAGATTTATGTGAAGAGAACATCTCGTCACAGGAAGTTGGACTCTCTGTTTGTCCTGTATGATCCCAAGAAGATTGGGTGTCCTGCTTCTAAGCAGACGATATCTCGCTGGATCAGGTTCACTATCCAGCATGCTTATTCTATGGCTGGATTGCCGTGTCCAAAATCTGCCAAGGCCCACTCTACTCATAAGGTGGGGTCTTCCTGGGCGGCTGCCCGGGGTGTCTCGGCATTACAACTTTGCAGGGCTGCAACTTTGGTCTGGGTCGAACACGTTTGCAAAGGTTTACAAGTTCGATACTTTGGCCTCTGATGATCTGAAGTTCAGTCAGTCAGTTCTGCAGGAGCCTCCGCGCTCTCCCTCCCGTTCTGGGAGCTTTGATACATCCCCATGGTACTAATGTGGACCCCAGCATCCTTTAGGACGTAAGAGAAAATAGGATTTTGGTTACCTACCGGTAAATCCTTTTCTCGTAGTCCGTAGAGAATGCTGGGCGCCCGCCCAGCGCTTTGTTTTCCTGAAAATGTTATTTGGTTCAGTACCACTTCGTTTTAGTTGAGTACTGCATTGTTACTTGGTAAGTAATGTTTCAGCTGTTGCTGAGTAGTTCAAGCTAGTTGTCTTGACGTGCCTTGTATGTGTGAGCTGGTATGAATCTCACCACTATCTGTGTTTAAGTCCTTCTCTCGAAGTATGTCGTCTCCTCGGGCACAGTTTCTAGGCTGAGTCTGGTAGGAGGGGTATAGAGGGAGGAGCCAGCCCACACTCTCTCAAACTCTTAAAGTGCCAATGGCTCCTGGTGGACCCGTCTATACCCCATGGTACTAATGTGGACCCCAGCATCCTCTACGGACTACGAGAAAAGGATTTACCGGTTACCAAAATCCTATTTTATTTTTTTTTCCTTATCAGGGGCAGCGGTGAGGCCGGCCATGGCTTGCCTGGATGGCAAAAGCAGTGGAGGCCTGGGCTGACCTTTCATTGGCGTCTAGAGAACAAAAGTCCTATATTGCATATATTAAATAAGCAGCTGTCTTTATAGAAGAAGCAGCCTCTGATATGGGTATAGTAGCTTCTCAGGCATCAGCCTCAGCAGTAGCAGCACGCAGAGTTGTCTGGCTACATACATGTAAGGCTGTCTCAGAGTCCAAAAATGTACTAGAGTCTTTGCCTTTTACTGGAGATATTCTTTTTTGTAAAGAATTAAACAACATTCTAGAGTCCAGAAGCAGACTCTAAAAAAGTGAAGTTTCCTTCTGCCTACAAGTCTAAACCTAGGTTTCCAGCTTTTCAGTCCTTTCTGACCCAAGGAAAAGCGAAAGGAAATGGTTACGGCAAACAGTCCCAATCAGGATATTCTGGGAAGACTAAAAAGCATTGGGCTACCAGAAGAAGGCCTGCTTCCAAACCAGAAGATAAGCCGTCAGCCTGTTGGCATGGGCCTCCACCTGGGGGGACCCCAGGGTGGGAGGTCGATTTCTTCTATTTGCACAGACCTGGCAGAATGCCACTACATTTTACTGGAGATATTCTCTTTGGTAGAGAGTTAACCAGGATTTTGGAGTCAGAAGCAGACTCCAAGAAAGTAAAGTTTCCTTCCATTTACAAATGTAAGCCTAAATTCACAGCTTTTTGGTCTCAAGAAAAGGAAAAGGTGATGGCAAACAGTCCCAATACAACAGGTCTGGTAAGACTAAAAAGCATTGGGCTACCAGAGAACCGGCTTCTAAATCAGAAGATAAGCCATCAGCCTGATTTGCACAGATCTGTCAGCAGTCTACCAGGGATGCCTGGGTGGAAGAAGCGGTATCACGATTATGCGTTTGCCTTCAAAAAACACCCTCCGCAAAGATTTTTTTTTTTGTACTAGCCTGTCTTCTGTGGAAACGAAGGCCAGGGCTTTACAGGAGGCAGTTCAGAAGTTGCTACAATCAGGAGTGATAGTACCGGTCCCTCCTGCACAGCAGGGACAAGGTTTCTATTCCAACCTGTTTCTAGTACAGAAACCGAATGGGTCATACCGGCCCATTCTCAATGTCAAAGCTCTGAACAAATACGAGCATTTGGGTTCCTCATTTTCATATGGAGACTTTACGTTCCATTATCTTGGCCATGGAGCCAGGGGATTTTATGGTATCCCTAGATATCCAGGATGCCTACCTGCATGTAAAATAGTATATAGTTTCTGAGGTTGAAAAAAGACAGTTTATCCATCGAGTTCATTTGTGGTGGTCTCCTACACTGTATTATTTTTAGGACTAATTTTATCTGGTGTGAATGTCGATCATTCTGTTTATTCCTCTTCTTTTTTTTTTTTTTTTTTTTTTTCTCTAACGTCCTAGTGGATGCTGGGGACTCCGAAAGGACCATGGGGAATAGCGGCTCCGCAGGAGACTGGGCACATCTAAAGAAAGCTTTAGGACTAACTGGTGTGCACTGGCTCCTCCCCCTATGACCCTCCTCCAAGCCTCAGTTAGATTTCTGTGCCCGACGAGAAGGGTGCACACTAGGGGCTCTCCTGAGCTTCTTAGTGAAAGTTTTAGTTTAGGTTTGTTATTTTCAGTGAGACCTGCTGGCAACAGGCTCACTGCATCGAGGGACTAAGGGGAGAAGAAGCGAACTCACCTGCGTGCAGAGTGGATTGGGCTTCTTGGCTACTGGACATTAGCTCCAGAGGGACGATCACAGGCCCAGCCATGGATGGGTCACGGAGCCGCGCCGCCGGCCCCCTTACAGATGCTGAAGCAAGAAGAGGTCCATAAATCGGCGGCAGAAGACTTTCCTGTCTTCATAAGGTAGCGCACAGCACTGCAGCTGTGCGCCATTGCTCTCAGCACACTTCACACTCCGGTCACTGAGGGTGCAGGGCGCTGGGGGGGGCGCCCTGAGACGCAATAAAACATACCTTACATGGCAAAAAATACATCACATATAGCTCCTGGGCTATATGGATGCATTTAACCCCTGCCAGTATATACAAAAAACCGGGAGATAAGGCCGCCGTAAAGGGGGCGGAGCCTATCTCCTCAGCCACTGGCGCCATTTTCCCTCACAGCTCAGTTGGAGGGAAGCTCCCTGCTCTTCCCTGCAGTCACTACACTACAGAAAAAAGAGAGGGGGGCACTAATTAGGCGCAGTATTAAAACATACAGCAGCTATAAGGGGAAAAACACTTATATAAGGTTATCCCTGTATATATATATATAGCGCTCTGGTGTGTGCTGGCATACTCTCCCTCTGTCTCCCCAAAGGGCTAGTGGGGTCCTGTCCTCTATCAGAGCATTCCCTGTGTGTGTGATGTGTGTCGGTACGTTTGTGTCGACATGTATGAGGAGAAAAATGATGTGGAGACGGAGCAGAGTGTCTGTAACAGTGATGTCACCCCCTAGGGGGTCGACACCTGAGTGGATGTACTGTTGAAAATTACGTGACAGTGTCAGCTCTATATAAAAAAACAGTGGTTGACATGAGACAGCCGGCTACTCAGCTTGTGCCTGTCCAGACGTCTCATAGGCCGTCAGGGGCTCTAAAGCGGCCGTTACCTCAGATGGCAGATACAGACGCCGACACGGATACTGACTCCTGTGTCGACGGTGAAGAGACAACCGTGATTTCCAGTAGGGCCACACGTTACATGATTGAGACAATGGAAAATGTTTTTATACATTTCCGATAATACGAGTACCACCAAAACGGGGTATTATGTTCGGTGAGGGAAAAACTACCTGTAGTTTTCCTGAATCTGAGAAATAAAATGAGGTGTGTGATGATGCGTGGGTTTCCCCCCGATAACAAATTTCTTAAAAAGTATTGGCTGCATACCCTTTCCCGCCAGAGGTTAGGGTGCGTTGGGAAACACCCCCTAGGGGGGATAAGGCGCTCACACGCTTGTAAGAACAAGGGCTCTACCCTCTCATGAGATGGCCGCCCTTAAGGATCCTGCTGATAGAAAGCAGGAGGGTATCCAAAAAGGTATTTACACACATACTGGTGTTATACTGCGACCAGCTATCGCCTCAGCCTGGAGGTGCAGTGCTGGGTTGGCATGGTCGGATTCCCTGACTGAAAACTTGATATCCTAGATAAGGATAGTATATTATTGCCTATAGAGCATTTAAAAGATGCATTTCTATATATGCATGATGCACAGCGGAATAATTGCCGACTGGCATCAAGTATAAGTGCGTTGTCCAAGTCTACCAGTAAAATGGTCAGGTGATGCGGATTCCAAACGGCATTTGGAAGTATTGCCTTTGAAAGGGGACATTTGGGGTCGGTCTTTTAGACCTGGTGGCCACGGCAACAGCTGGGAAATCCACGTTGGTACCCCAGGTCGCCTCTCAAAATAAGACGCCGTATTATCAGGCGCAGTCCTTTTTTGGCAAGCGGACAAAAGGTTCCTCTTTTCTGCTCGTGACAGAGGGAGAGGAAAAAGGCTGTAGAGATCAGCCAGTTCCCAGGCACGGTGGGGGCCCGTTCTCAATGAATTTCAGTGCGCAGTGGGCTCACTCGCAAGTAGACCCCTGGATCCTTCAGGTAATATCTCAGGGGTACATATTGGAATTCGAGACGTCTCCCCCTCGCCGTTTCCAAAAGTCGGCTTTACCGACGTCTCCCTCTGACAGGGAGGCAGTTTTGGAAGCCATTCACAAGCTGTATTCCCAGCAGGTGATAATCGAGGTACCCCTCCTGCAACAGGGAACGGGGTATTATTCCACACTATTGTGGTACCGAAGCCAGACGGCTCGGTGAGACCGATTCTAAATCTAAAATCTAAAATCTTTGAACACTTACATACAGAGGTTCAAATTCAAGATTGAGTCACTCAGAGCAGTGATTGCGAACCTGGAAGAAGGGGACTATATGATGTCTCGGGACATCAAGGATGCTTACCTTCATGTCAAAATTTACCCTTCTCACCAAGGGTACCTCAGGTTATGGTACAGAACTGTCACTATCAGTTCAGACGCTGCCGTAGGGATGGTCCACGGCACCCTGGGTCTTTACCAAGGTAATGGACGAAATGATATCCCTTCGAAGGTAGGGAATTTTAGTTATCCCTTACTTGGACGATTCCCTGATACGGGTAAGATCCAGGGAACAGTTGGAGGTCGGTGTAGCACTATCTCAGGTAGTGTTGCGGCAGCACGATTGTTTTCTCAATATTCCAAAATCGCAGCTGGTTCCGACGACTTGTCTTCTGTTTCCTAGGGATGATCCTGGACACAGTCCAGAAAAAAGGTGTTTCTCCCGGAAGAGAAAGCCAGGGAGTTATCCGAGCTAATCAGGAACCTCCTAAAACCGAACCAAGTCTCAGTGCATCAATGCACAAGGGTTCTGGGTAAAAATGGTGGCTTCCTACGAAGCAATCCCATTCGTTAGATTCCACGCAAGAACTTTCCAGTGGAACCTACTGGACAAATGGTCCGGGTCGCATTTTCGGATGCATCAGCGGATAACCCTGTCGCCAAGGACAAGGGTATCCATCCTGTAGTGGTTGCAGAGTGCTCATCTTCTAGAGGGCCGCAGATTCGGCATTCAGGACTGGGTCCTGGTGACCACGGATGCCAGCCTGCGAGGCTGGGGAGCAGTCACACAGGGAAGGAATATCCAGGGTTTAGGGTCAAGCCTGGATACATCACTTCACATAAATATCCTGAAGCTAAGGGCCATTTACAATGCTCTAAGCTTAGCGAGACCTCTGCTTCAAGGTCAGCCGGTGTTGATCCAGTCGGACAACATCATGGCAGTCACCCACGTAAACAGACAGGGTGGCACAAGAAGCAGGAGGGCAATGGCAGAAGCTGCAAGGATTCTTCGCTGGGCGGAAAATCATGTGATAGCACTGTCAACAGTATTCATTCCGGGAGTGGACAACTGGGAAGCAGACTTCCTCAGCACGACCTCCACCCGGGAGAGTGGGGACTTCACCCAGAAGTCGTCCACATGATTAAAAAACTCGACAGGTATTGCGCCAGGTCAAGAGACCCTCAGGCAATAGTTGTAGACGCTCTGGTAACACAGTGGGTGTACCAGTCAGTGTATGTGTTCCCTCCTCTGCCTCTCATACCCAAGGTACTGAGATTGATAAGATGGAGAGGAGAAAGCACTATATTCGTGGCTCCGGATTGGCCAAGAAGGACTTGGTAACCGGAACTTCAAGAGAGGCTCACGGAGGATCCGTGGCCTCTACCTCTAAGAAGGGACCTGCTCCAGCAAGGACCCTGTCTGTTCCAAGACTTACCGCGGCTGCGTTTGACGGCATGGCGGTTGAACACCGGATCCTGAAGGAAAAAAGGCATTCCGGATGAAGTCATCCCTATCCTGATCAAAGCCAGGAAGGATGTAACCACAAAAACATTATCACTGCAATTGGCGAAAATATGTTGCGTAGTGCGAGGCCAGTAAGGCCCGACGGAGGAAATTCAACTGGGTCGATTCCTACATTTCCTGCAAACAGGAGAGTCTATGGGCCTGAAATTGGGGTCCATTAAGGTTCAGATTTCGGCCCTGTCAATTTTCTTCCAAAAAAGAACTAGCTTCAGTCCCTGAAGTTTAGACGTTTGTAAAAGGGGTACTGCATATACAGCCTCCTTTTGTGCCTCCAGTGGCAATTTGGGATCTCAATGTAGTTTGGGTTCCAAAAGTCACATTGGTTTGAACCACTTAAATCTGTGGAGTTAAAATATCTCACATGGAAAGTGGTCATGCTGTTGGCCCTGGCCTGGGCCAGGCGTGTGTCAGAATTGGCGGCTTTATCCTGTAAAAGCCCTTATCTGATTTTCCATTCGGACAGGGGGAATTGAGTACTCGTCCTCAGTTTCTCCCTAAGGTGGTTCCAGCGTTTTCACCTGAACCAACCTATTGTGGTGCCTGCGGCTACTAGGGACTTGGAGGAATCCAAGTTGCTGGATGTTGTCAGGGCCCTGAAAATATGTTTCCAGGACGGCTGGATTCAGAAAATCTGACTCGCTGTTTATCCTGTATGCACCCAACAAGCTGGGTGCTCCTGCTTCTAAGCAGACGATTGCTCGTTGGATTTGTAGTACAATTCAGCTTGCACATTCTGTGGCAGGCCTGCCACAGCCAAAATCTGTAAAAGCCCATTCCACACGGAAAGTGGGCTCATCTTGGGCGGCTGCCCGAGGGGTCTCGGCTTTACAACTTTGCCGAGCAGCTACTTGGTCAGGGGCAAACACGTTTGCTAAATTCTACAAATTTGATACCCTGGCTGAGGAGGACCTGGAGTTCTCTCATTCGGTGCTGCAGAGTCATCCGCACTCTCCCGCCCGTTTGGGAGCTTTGGTATAATCCCCATGGTCCTTTCGGAGTCCCCAGCATCCACTAGGACGTTAGAGAAAATAAGAATTTACTTACCGATAATTCTATTTCTCATAGTCCGTAGTGGATGCTGGGCGCCCATCCCAAGTGCGGATTGTCTGCATTACTTGTACATAGTTATTGTTACAAAAATCGGGTTATTGTTGTTGTGAGCCATCTTTTCAGAGGCTCCTTCTGTTATCATGCTGTTAACTGGGTTCAGATCACAAGTTGTACGGTGTGATTGGTGTGGCTGGTATGAGTCTTACCCGGGATTCAAAATCCTTCCTTATTGTGTACGCTCGTCCGGGCACAGTATCCTAACTGAGGCTTGGAGGAGGGTCATAGGGGGAGGAGCCAGTGCACACCAGTTAGTCCTAAAGCTTTCTTTAGATGTGCCCAGTCTCCTGCGGAGCCGCTATTCCCCATGGTCCTTTCGGAGTCCCCAGCATCCACTACGGACTATGAGAAATAGAATTATCGGTAAGTAAATTCTTATTTTTTTTTATTTAGTGCGTAATCTACCCACCATAACCCTGTATATCAGTATCCATTAGAAATTTATCTAGCCCATTTTTAAAAGTAATGGCAGAGCCTGCCATTACTAATCTTTCAGGCAGGGAATTCCAAATACGTATTGTCTTTATTGTGAAGAAACCGTTTTTGTCTCTGTGTGTGAAATCTCCTTTCCTCTGATCTAAATGGATGACCACGTGTCATTTCCGTTTGATCTTGCCAAAAACAAATACTCCGCAAGTTCTGTGTATTGTCCCCTTATATATTTGTAAATGTTAATCATGTCCCCTCTTTAATATCCTCTTTTTCCAGTGTGAACATGCCTAGCCTATCAACCCTTTCCTCGTATTCTAGCATCTCCATCCCCTTAATCAATTTGGTCGCCGCCTTTTCTAGTTCCAGGATATCCTTTTTGAAGTATGGTGCCCAAAATTGTGCACAGTATACCACGTGTGGCCTCACTAGGGATTTATATAATGGGAGCATAACACACTCATCCCTTGCATCAATTCCCCGCTTTATGCATACTAATACCTGGTTTGCCTTCTTTGCTGCAATCCTACATTGGGTACTACTGCTAAGTCTGTTATCTACTGTATGTGAACACCTAAGTCTTTTTCCAGTACAGAATCCCCTAGTTTTACCCCATTTAGTATGTAGGTGGTATTTTTGTTCTTGCTATCAAAGTGTATTACATTATATTTGTCTGTATTGAACCTCATTCCCCATTTTTCTGCCCATGCTTCCAGTTTAAACAAGTCGTTCTGCAGAGACTCGGCACCTCCCTCCAAATTTATAACCTTACACCGTTTGGTATCGTCTGCAAAAAGTTACACCATGCTTTCAAGACCTACTGCTAGATCATTTATGAAAATGTTGAACAATGGTGGTCCAAGTACAGACCCTTGTGGCACGCCACTTAGTACTTTAGTCCAATTCTAAAAAGTTCCATTTACCACAACTCGCTGCTCCCTGTTATCCAACCACTTTCTAATCCAAGTGCATATTGTGCTTCCTAGCCCCAGTTCTTGTAGCTTATAGATAAGTCTCATGTGCTGTACTGTGTCAAAAGCTTTAGTAAAGACACAGTACTGCACATGAGACGCGCCTATAGCGCCGTCCCATCTGTGCTATCTCAGGTTTGCTATATCCTATGGCAACATTTTCTGTTTCAGGCACTACAATTTGAACTGGCTGCAGCTCCAAGAGTGGTTACCAAAATTATGGTGGTGTTGGCGGCTTATCTCCGTCGTCAGGGGATAAGAATTTTCCTATATCTGGATGACCTATTAATCCTGGCTCATTCCCAGGAAACTCTCCAGGGCCATCTACAATTGACAATAGACTGTTTACCAAGCCACGGCTGGCTCATAAATTGGGCAAAGTCATCCTGCACCTGGGGCCTGTATTGGATTCTAGACTTCAGAGAATTTTTGTACCTCTGAACAAAATATCCACAATACAGACGGGGATTCAGGAGCTACTACAAAGTTGAAGAGTATCCATTAATGCAGCAATGCAAGTGATGGGATCTATGGTGTCAACATTCGACATTGATGAATATGCTGAATTCCACGCGAGGCCCCTTCAACGTCTGATTCTTTCCAGATGGAATGCATTACATCAGACGATAAAAACTCAGACTATGGTCCTTCCTCAGGAAGTATGGAGTTCGTTAGCCTGGTGGCTACAGACATCCCATCTAGGCATAAAGGGTGACCTTTTGGATCTTGGAGTGGGAGATTCTGACAATGGACGCCAGTCTTCAGGGCTGGGGAGCTGTGTCAGAAAAGTGCTGCTTCCAGGGGCAGTGGACCAAGGAAGAAAGTTGCCTGCCGAAAAATATATTGGAACTTCGGGCCATATATATGGCACTCACTCAGGCAAAGGACATACTTCAAGGAAAACCAGATTCGGTCAGAAAATGCAATGGCAGTATCATACTTCAATCATCAGGGAGGAACTCACAGCCAAAAGGCAAGGAGGTAAGCTGCACGTTAAGGTGGGCAGAACTTCATCATCCGGCCTTGTCCGCAGTGTTCGTTTCGGGAGTCCTAAACTGGAAAGCAGATTTTCTCAGTCGACATGCCATTCATGCAAACAAACGGGCTTCACCAGGTCTTTCAGATTCTGGTAAACAAGTGGGGGCTGCCAGAGATAGATCTCATGGCTTCTCATCAGAACAACAAAGTTCCCACATATGAGTCGAGGACAAAGGATCCCAAAGCGACCTTCGTGGATGCTCTGTAAATGAGATGGGACTTTCGTCTGGCCTATGTGTCTCCGCCAATCGGCCAGTTGCCCAGGGTGATTAGAAAAGTAAAACAGGGCGAGGGCGCCGTGATACTAATAGCTCCGGCATGGCCCAGAAGACATTGGTACACAGATCTGCAGAGGCTGTCGGTGGATACTCCGTTTCTACTGCTTCAACGTCCAGATCTACTATCCTTGTTATTACAAGCACCTGGATCAGCTGTCTTTGACGGAGTGGCTCTTGAGACATCAATCCTGAAAGCAAAATGACATCCATCCTGAAAGCATAGTTTCAGATTTAGGGGCATTGTTTTGTCCCCCTCCTTTTCTGATTTTTTTTATCCAGATAGAGCAGTTATTAGAGCCAAATCTGGATATCTTCCTAAGGTCGTCTCCAAGTTCCACTTTAATGAAGAAATTGTAATTTCAAGGGTCGGACCTTTCTGCAAGAGATGGATCATTGGTGCTTTAAGGATCTACGTTTTACCAGTGCCATCAGAAAGACAGACACTCTTTGTTCTCTAGATGATTTCACAAGAGGATGGCCTGCTGACAAGCAGACACTGGCGAGGTGGCTTCGGATGACTATTTTAGAAGCATATTCTCAAGCCGATCTCCCTGTTCCGGCTAATTCTACTCGTAAGGTAGGTCCTTCATGGGCAGCACAGCGTGGTGCCTCAGCTGACCAGATATGTAAGGCAGCCACATGGTCTTCCATTAACACATTCATTAGACATTATGCCTTGGATACCTTTTGCCTCTCAGGACCCTGCAATTGTGCAAAGGATTCTCCTGTCCAATCAGGAGTGTCCCCTCCACTAAAATTGCTTAGGGACATCCCAATGTTATCCTGTGAATACCACTGTGGATCCTGCAGGAGAAATAAGTAGTTATGGTAGACTTACCCTTGATAATGCTTTCTCCAAAGTCCACAGTATCCACAGGGATCCCACCCTGACGCACCTGATTTGAGGATCTTTACACTTACTAACCTCTTCCCTCTTGTATGGATGTGTGTGTGTGTTTTTCTCGCCTGATTAGGCTCCTGCCTTGAGCTTTGGGAAAATAATTGAATTGCCTGAGCCAGGAGGCGGGTATATAGAAGACTGGCCTGTTGCATTCTGGGAGGCCGAAAGCTTTGATCGATTGGTGCCATTCCGCTGACACTATCTTAAATCCCAATGTCTATTAGGCAATGTGGGAAATTAAATACTAGTTTTGCCTAGAGACTAAAATACCTACTTTGTCTGTGAGCTACTTAGTGTTAAGATTTTTCAAGATGGCAAACTTCATAAGGTAGTAGACTGAGAGCAGAGGACGTCAAAATTCTAAGCCACATCTTTGCTCTTATAGATGCACTGTCCACAGTGGCGTAAGTTCGTCCCAGTCGCCCGGAGGCATGATAAATGTTGGTGCCCCCCTACATATACACACACATACCATATGTAGCAGCGTGCTCAGGTACCTTTCCCAATAGTAATATAGATACACATACAAAGTGGACGCACACCAAGTCAGTCATTACAATAAAACAGACACCAGAATACCTTTATAGTACACCTACAGTGCTCCCTCACCCGCCAGCGGGTCTCGATGGAGATGCTTTGGCGCAGCAGTGTGCAGACATAACTAGTGTTCACTCTAGGATTTTTTTAGGGCAGGGTGCTGATCACGGGAAGGGCACATTTTTCCATTCGGGAGGGCACATTTTTAAGTTAGATGGGCAAACTTAGGTACATACTATAATGCTTGGTGCTACCATTCCTATAGGCCAAAACATGGACAGTGCGCGCCGAAGGCGCGCAGCAAAAATCTAGGGGCATTGTTTTTTGGGGAAGGGGCGTGGCCACATAATAGTGGCAATTCACATTACACCACATGGTAGTGCACCTAATACACATTGCACCAGGTAGAACCTCCTATACACACTGCACCAGGTAGAGCACGTTATACATATTGCGCCAGATAGAGCACTGAGGCACACTGCGCCAGATAGAGCACTGAGGCACACTGCACCAGGTAGAGAGCACTGAGGCACACTGCACCAGGTAGAGAGCACTGAGGCACACTGCACCAGGTAGAGAGCACTGAGGCACACTGCACCAGGTAGAGAGCACTGAGGCACACTGCACCAGGTAGAGAGCACTGAGATTGAAGTTTACAGCTGCAAAATACTTACAAGGTTAATTTAGCCCAGGGGGGCTCTCGTGCTTACCGAGTCCGGCGGCGCGCGGCTGGGTCCAGCGGCGTGGCGGGGTCCGGCAGGCAGCAAACGGCAGGGCGCACAAAAACGGGCAGGGCGGAATTCAGCTGTCTAAGGGGCAGGGCGCAGCGCCCTGTGAAAGACACCAAGCGTGAACACTAGATATATATATAAAAAACACACAAACACCTCATTCACTTAAACACACGCACGTCTCTTTCACTTAAACACACACACCGCTTTCACACACACACCTCCTTTACTTAAAAACACACACGCCGCTTTCACTTAAACACCCACACATGCCTTTCACTTACACACACACACACACACACACACACACACACACACACCTCTCACACACGTGCCTCTCACATACACATGCCTCTCACACACACATGCCTCTCACTTACACATGTCTCTCACTTACATACACACATGCCTCTCACTTACACATACACACACATGCCTCTCACTTACGCACACACACACATGCCTCTCACTTACGCACACACACACACATGCCTCTCACGCGCACACACACACATGCCTCTCACTTACACACACACACACACACATGCCTCTCACACACGTGCCACTCACACACACACACGTGCCTTTTTTACTTGAATGCACAACTTTCCTTAAAAACACACACACACCTCACTTAAAAACAAGCACACACAAAACACAGTGCTTCCCCCCAAATCCACCTCTCCCCCACCCCCTACACAGTGCCTACCTTTGGCTATCATCAGGCTCACGGAGCACGGAGGAGCAGAGAGCTTCCCTCGGCTGGCTTACTTAACTAGAAGGGCCCGGGAGGAGCTGTGCTCTGGAGCTCCCCCTAGCTGCAGCCAGTGCCAGCTCTCTCTACAGGAGTCTGCTTCCGTGTCACTGACACAGCTCCTCCATCTGCAATAGCAGCGCGGTCCTCAGGCAGCAGAAGACAGTGGAGGAGATGTGCCCCCTTGCGGTCAGGAGCCCAGCGGCAGCCGACTCCACTGCCTCCCACAGTTCCGCCACTGACTGTCCATCCTAAAACCACTTTGCCTAAAAGCATTTATGCATAGCGCACAATGTCTAGGCAAAGTGCATAACCATTTCTTTTTCACACAATACCTTGATTTCCCACTGTCCTATGTCTTATATAGCCTCATAGTCTGACTAATTACTGTTAAAATGGTAGAGGGCACCCCCCCTCCAATCACTGTCTTACCTACAAGTCTTGTATTGTGGTGTTAATAAATGTGTGTTTTTACTACTTTAAACTGTACATCAATATATTTGCTAATAGTGATGTGTAGAGTCATACTGACAAATTTGGGGATTGACGATGCCCATGCCAGCTGCTAGTGACAGCGCACTGGGTTCTCTTTTACCTACAATTCTGTCTAGCTTTCTATAAATGAATCTAAACCGATAAATTGTTTCCAACGGAGTTCCACTCTTGAATTTTTCTATGATGTAAAAAGCAAATCTTCATGTAGCCAGACACTTGACAGGATGAATGTGATGCATCCCGCCACTGATTGCATGCATATTATCGCAGTATGCATGAAGATTTCAGCCTTTTGCATTACCCCTTTTGTAGCTTTATCTTGTCATATTTTGATTTTTGTTTTTTGATGATTTTGCAGAACCAAATGGGGTGTTTGCCATCTCTAACACTTGTGCTATTTATTTTTATTTTTTTATTTGGGAAGGGGGGGTTTAAAATGAAAAAGAAAAAAAAAATAGTTTTGCCTTGTTGGGGTGTTCTGAAACTGCAATATTGCCAGTAAGTTAATTCAAAACTTAAGCTTCATTCTGTTACATTTATTTATTTAAAAGCTTTAGGCATTCTCCACAGTGTCTGATTTTTCTACTTGACCTGTTACATTTATATTATATGCAAAGTGGGTTTTCTCTTACGTCCTAGAGGATGCTGGGGTCCATATTAGTACCATGGGGTATAGACGGGTCCACCACGAGCCACTGGCACTTTAAGAGTTTAATAGTGTGGGCTGGCTCCTCCCTCTATGCCCCTCCTACCAGACTCAGTTTAGAAAATGTGCCCGGAGGAGCCGGTCACAGCTAGGGGAGCTCTACAGTGTTCTCTTGGTAAAGAGTATTTTTCTTCCTTTTTCAGGTTTTTTTTATTTTACAGGGAGGCTGTTGGTGACGGCCTCCCTGCAGTGGGGGAGGGGGGGGGCAGTGTCAGCCCCGCGGGGTCTTGAACCACTGCTCCCGCTGACTGGGCGTTGGCTCCAGAGGGGTCTGATCGCGCCCCGCCGCAGGGGAACGCTCGCCCCGGCAGCCAGCCGCCACCCCCTCAGGAGCTGAAGTGTGGCGAGTGAGTCACTGTCCCCCCTTGCAAGCGGGGGGGACAGTGTGAAGAGGGCGGCTACAGGGTCAGGAGCGCGGTCTTACCCGCGCTCCTGGAAGGTCGCTGGGAGGGATCGCCCTTGGTGCGGCGCTGGGAGGGAGCGCCCTGGGCCAGCTCCGGACCCTACACTGGTCGTTTCAGGCATGTCTGGGTCTGCGGATCCAGGTCAGCACAATCCTCCGGGCCAGTATAATCCTCATGTGAGCGGGAAGGCAGCGCCATAGAAGGGGGAGGAGCTACTCAGAGCGGACCCAGCAGCGTTCAGCGCCATTTTTCCTGCCTGCAGTCACGGTTCACTGGATCCAGGTCCTTCCAGAGCTTTCTCCAGCAGTCTGTGTATGGTACCAGGGGGCTGTAGAAAGGAGGGGAGGCTGCTTAAAGGCTGTGTCACCTATTAAGGGACACAGTCAGCGCTGGGAAGGGACTCCCTATACCTGAAAAGCACTGTGTGTGGGTTGGCTCCAATCTCTGTGTCTCTCTGCCATTCTTGGGGGGGGGGAAACTCTGTCTATATAATACCCTGTGTGTTTGTGGGGTGTTTTGAGTGTGTGTGACAACATGTCTAGGGACACTGTTTCATATGCTGCAGAGGATTTGTCTTCCCAGGAAGACTCCATACCATGTAATCAGGATTGCACTGTTTTAGCGCAGATCCCAGCTAGAGAGCCAGAATGGTTAGTCTCTCTGAGGGGGACTATTACTCAGATTTCTGATAGGGTTGCTAGGACTGAGCATGCAACTCAGGTCCTCCAGTCCTCTATGGTGGTATGGTCTGATTCTACCTCCTCGGGGTCCCCTGCGGTACATTCTCATAAACGTGCGCTTGCAATTATGCAGGATGACACTGACACCGACTCTGATGCTGCAGACGGTGATGGGGATGTGTTGAGGGGGACGGCATCACTTGCCAAGGGGGTGCAGTTGATGATTGAGGCTGTTAGGGATGTTTTACACATTTTGGACACGGCTCCGGAACAGGTGGAGGAGGCCTTCTTTACGGGTAATAAGAAGCCCCCCCCCCCCCCCCCCCCCTCCCTCACCTTCCCGGCATCCAAAGAATTGAATGCTATCTTTGAAAAGGCATGGGAAACTCCGGAAAAGAAATTCCAGATTCCCGAGAGGGTCTTGGTGGCTTTTCCCTTCCCAGAAGAAGATAGGAAAAATTGGGAGTCCCCGCCGATAGTCGACGCCTCTGTATCCAGGCTGTCCAGCAGGTGATATTACCGGTCTCGGGATCTACCGCGTTAAAGGACCCGGCAGATTGCAAGGTGGATGCTACGCTGAAATCCATTTACACGGCTTCAGGGGCTATATTGTGGCCTACTATAGCCTGTACTTGGATTGCTAAAGCTATTGCCAGGTGGTCAATCACTCTGCAGGAGGAATCGACTATGCTGGACAAAGGTGACGTTGATTTATTTTTACGTAATATTCACAATTCTGCAGGGTTCCTGGTGGATTCCATGAAGGACCTGGGTTCCATGGCTGTGGGGATCTCCTCCATGTCCGTCTCGGTTCGCAGGGGTCTCTGGCTGCGCAACTGGTCTGCGGACGCGGAATCCAGGAAGTGTGTGGAGGGCCTACCATACAAGGGTCAGGCTCTCTTTGGGGAGGCGCTGGTTGCGTGGATTGCCACGGCTACCGCGGGTAAGTTTCCTTTTCTGCCTTCAGCTGCACCAGCTACGAACAAGCCTTTTTCATCTACCACGTCACAGTCCTTTCGGCCCGCGAGGCCTAGAAAGAATAAGCCTTCGGACACCTTCTTCAGAGGTGGTCGTTGCAAAGGAAAGAAGCCTGCTCCCGCAGGTTCCCAGGCCCAGAAGCCCGCTTCTGATACCCCTAAGTTCTCCGCATGACGGTGGACAGCTAGGCCTAGAGGAGGGTCAGTTGGGGGCAAGACTCCGGCAGTTCAGCCACGTCTGGGTGTCGTCGGGTCTGGACCCCTGGGTTCTGGATATAGTGTCCAGGGGGTACAGACTGGAGTTTCAAGATCCCCCGCCTCACCGTTTCTTCAAGTCGGGCTTGCCAGCCCTGCTGGCAGACAGCACAATTCTTCTGGAAGCCATCAGAAAATTGGTGATGTCAGAGGTCACTGTTCCGGTCCCACTTCAGCAGCGGAACAAGGGTTATTATTCGAACTTTTTCGTGGTACCGAAACCGGATGGTTCGGTACGGCCTATTCTAAATTTAAAATCTTTGAATCTTTATCTCAGGGAGTTCAAATTCAAGATGGAATCTCCGAGAGCTGTCATCTCAGGACTGTCGGAGGGGGAGTTCCTGGTGTCCCTGGACATCAAGTATGCTTACCTCCACATTCCCATTTGGGCGCAAGCATATCTCCGGTTTGCGCTGACGGACGTTCACTATCGGTTCCAGGCACTACCGTTTGGCCTCTCCACAGCACCGAGGATCTTCACCAAGGTGATGGCGGAGATGATGGTTCTCCTCCGCAAATAGAGGGTTAACATAATTCCATATCTGGACGATCTCCTGATCAAGGCGTCGTCCAGGGAGAGGTTGTTGCTTTCCATCGCGCTCAAGACGCAGCTGCTCAGAAGGCACGGTTGGATCCTAAACCTTCCAAAGTCTCATCTGGAGCCGACAAGGTGACTGTCTTTCCTGGGAATGATCCTCGACACGGAAGTGCAGAGGGTATTTCTCCCGGTGGAGAAAGCGTTGGTGATTCAAGCAATGGTCCGGGAGGTCCTAAAGCCTGCCCGGGTATCTGTTCATCAATGCATACGCCTTCTGGGGAAGATGGATGCTGCCTACGAGGCTCTGCAGTACGGCAGGTTTCATGCTCGACCCTTTCAGCTGGATCTATTGGACCAGTGGTCGGGCTCTCGCCTACACATGCACAAGAGGATACGCCTGTCTGCGAAAGCCAGGATTTCACTCCTCTGGTGGCTGCAACTTCCACACCTTCTGGAAGGGAGAAGGTTCGGAATTCAAGACTGGATCCTTTTAACCACAGATGCAAGTCTAAGAGGTTGGGGAGCAGTCGCTCTGGGGGAAACCTTTCAGGGACGATGGTCGGATCAAGAGTCGCTTCTCCTAATAAATATCCTGGAACTCAGGGCTGTTTAGAACGCCCTTCTGCAAGCAGCACACCTTCTACAGGATCGGGCTGTTCAGGTGCAGTCGGACAATGTGACCACAGTGGCCTACATAAACCGACAAGGTGGAACGAAGAGCAGAGCTGCCATGGCAGAGGTGTCAAAAATCCTCATCTGGGCAAAAAGGCACGCGGTGGCGATGTCACCAATCTTCATTCCAGGCGTAGACAACTGGGAAGCAGACTTCCTCAGCAGACACGATCTCCATCCAGGGGAGTGGGGCCTCCATCCGGAGGTGTTCGAGGAGGTAACCGGTTGGTGGGGGGGGTTCACATAGACATGATGGCCTCCCGCCTCAACAAGAAGCTACTGAGGTACTGTTCCAGGTCAAGAGACCCACAGGCAGTGGACGCACTGGTAACACCGTGGGTGTTCAAGTCAGTGTATGTGTTCCCTCCACTTCTTCTGATACCAAAGGTTCTTCAACTAGTTAGAAGAACAAAGGTTCTGGCAATCCTCATTGCTTCGGACTTGCCAAGGAGGGCTTGGTACGTGGATCTGCTGGATATTCTGCTGGAAGATCCACGGCCTTTAACTCTTCGGGAGGATCTGTTTCTGCAGGGGCCGTTCGCTTATCAAGACTTACCGCGTCTTCGTTTGACGGCATGGCGGTTGAACGCCAGATCTTATCTCGGAAGGGTATCCCGAGTGAGGTCATTCCTACCCTGATACAGGGCAGGAAGGGGGTAACGTCTAAGCATTACCATCGCATTTGGAAATATGTTTCTTGGTGTGAGGCAAAGAAGTTTCCGGTGGTGGAGTTTCAACTTGGACGTTTTCTCCTTTTCCTGCAAGCAGGGGTGGATATGGGACTGAGACTGGGCTCCATCAAGGTCCAGATCTATTCTTTGTCCATCTTCTTCCAAAAACAATTGGCTGTTCTTCCTGAGGTTCTGCGTTATTTACTGTTTCAGCTGTTGCTGAAGTTATTCCAGCATGTTGGCCGGATTTTCATGTTGTGTGAGCTGGTATGAATCTCGCCACTATGTGTGTAATTCCTTCTCTCGAGGTATGTTGTCTCCTCGGGCACAGTTTCTAGACTAAGTCTGGTAGGAGGGGCATAAAGGGAGGAGCCAGCCCACACTATTAAACTCTTGAAGTGCCAATGGCTCCTGGTGGACCCATCTATACCCCATGGTACTAATATGGACCCCAGCATCCTCTACGTACTACGAGAAAAGGATTTACCGGTAGGTAACCAAAATCCTATTATCTGGCATTGTGGACAGTTCCTAGGCAATTTGCATGCGCCACGGGGGTTGCTGGGAGGAATCTTATTAGATCCCTCTCAAAGGGTAATGTGAATAGAAGCCTGTTGGATCTATTGGATCGCGTTACCCAACGGGTTGAAGCTTGGCGCATATGCAGTAAGCGGACAAACCATCTACAACAATATTTTCTGAGGTTAGATCGCAAAATAAGCCTTGATGCATACTGTCAACTATGTTCTCTGTAGGCATACCCTTGTTGTGCTTACCCTTGAGGGAGCTCTAGTCTTCCACCCTCCCAACCAATATAGCAAGTTGTGCTATTTTGCTAGGGAGACCTGTATTGCTGTGCATCCTTGTCAGTTGCCCATCCTTTTTGTTAACTGCTTGTTGCACAATGGACTGGTAAAGCCTGTTTCTGCACCAAGCGCTGCCGCTGCCTTGCTGTGCATCACTTTGCTAAGCATATTCCAAGTCATAAATGACAATGACTGTCTTTTGAAAATGGGTGCTACCATCTTGCCAGGGATCAGCTGACTGCAGTGCAACCAATTCTAGAGCAGCATCCTCCACAAAACTCCAGCATCCTATCACCAGCATGGGTGCCCTATATAAACAGCTTCCTGCTCCACTACTCATTGTCAGTACAACATCTGCCATTGCGCTGCTTATTTCCTGTCTACAGTTCCAGAGTTTGGCTTCACAGTCCAGTACTAACCGATTTACTTTCTTTTGACTTTGATCTGCTACTTGCTTTATTTGTAATACTTTACAATAAGCAGCAATATTTGCTATGCTCCAGCATCAACTCCTCACTGGTGGCTATTCCCTAAAAGAGTATTAACAGAAACCTTGCTGTGACAGCCAGGGTGGGTTGCTTTGTGCATACATTATGTGTGACAACGTCTACTAAATTACCACTCTACAGAGTTTTTTTTGTGATTTATCCTCATCTTTACAACAATGTACAGTATATGGGATTGAAAATAAAATTAAATAGATCAATGTTTCCTTCCCATTAAAAAACTTCAGTGTACACAAGATTTACATTTTTATGTTTGTTAACTTCTCTTTTAACCTATGGGGTGTATCTGAAGTTTACAATGTATGTACTTTTCTAGCAAAAATAATCTATCATAATGTTAAAATGTAATGCAAATGTATTTCTTTCTTCTGTTTTACGTGTCTCAGTGTGATCTTTCTCCATGGGCTGTGAGCAAGGAGGAGATTGATCAGTTCAGTAAGGAGAACAACTTCATTGGATGGACAGAGACTTCTGTTAAGGAAAATAAGAATATCAATGAATCGATGAGGTCAGTCTGCACTCATGTAAGGCACACTGCCTTGTCTGTAACTTGTGCGTAATTGCATATAGCAATGGATAGGCATTGAACACCACATTGATCTGGTCTAATCTGTACCAATGAGATAAATACATAACCTAGGTAGCAGAGCCGGCCCTAACCAATATGATGCCCTAGGCAAGATTTTGGCTGGTGCCCCCTAGCACCACCGCTAGTTCTGCAGGACATTCCTTGCATGAGTCAGCTGGCAGCTCTGCTAACGTTGGGGCACCTTTTGTTTATAAAAATGCGTCTTATTTGCATTACTATGTGGCTAGGATGCAGAAGCAGCTCTTACTGATTAAAATGATATGCAGCATGCCTATATTCTGTGTGCGACTGCGGCTGTATCTGCATACGAAATGCTACATTACAGTGATTTCCACAGAATATAGGCATGCCGCATATCATTTTAATCAGCAGAAGCTGCTGGTGCCCCTAAGCATACCAAATGCCCTAGGCATTTGCCTAGTTTGCCTATGCCTGGGGCCGGCTCTGCTAGGTAGCAGTCTAATAGAATAGGGGACATTTATGGCTTAACTTGCATATGAATGGTATATGGTAATGGTTTACAAACTTCTTCCACCGCAGCTCACATACGGTGGAGACAAACTTGCAGCACAGGTGGCAATTTTAAAGGGTAGGTTGTGCGATGCCAATAGTCCTAGAGAGGCGGTAATTGCACTTTATGCTGTGCGGTTGACTGTGCAGCGCCGCTCCCTCCTCCATAGTCCATCCTTGTGCATATCTTAAAGCCCCCATGCATCAGCTGCCATGATTTTGGTACACGCCGATTTGCAGCCAGCGCTGATCGAGATCTGTTGGGGAAATTAACATGTTAAAAATGCCTGATTCCACGATTTTTAACCGAAAGCGGCCAGGTTCGGGGAATAGGGATTTTCAAAAGGTTTAATATTTCCGATTCCCCAACCCAGCCGCCGGAGGATCAAGAATATTAAACATGTTGAAAAATCCTTATTCTCTCATCCTGACCCTGCCTGGTCGAGGTTGGGGCATTGGTCATTTTTAACAATTTTTCCGATTTACCAGACAGATCGCCGACAACCTCTGGCTGCCAATCAGCGGGTTGGAGGAACAGGGTGTCACGGCGGCTGATGTATGGGGGCCATAACTTCAGAATTCCTGCAGTAATTAGTGTCCATATCAGTTCTTCATTGGTATCTTGACGTTTTTTAACCCTAACTTTACTTTGTTAGGTAAAAACTGTTTTCTGTGATGAATTAAAACGAAATTCCTGTTTAATATTGGATTTTATGTAAGTTCTGTGTATATTTAGCACTGGTGTGTGGTGAAATTGTGTACCCTGGTGATTATATTACATGGTTAGACATATTTTGATTAAAGACAAAGTGTATAAGATAATAAACCTGAACACTTGTGATGATGAAAGCACAAGCACAAATGACTGTGGTATAGATTACCGTAGCAGTGAAGAAGACCCTTATTCCATATGTCCTCAGACCTATTTTCAGGCTTTTTAATATGCCCATCTTGACCCTCCTGTGCCCTTAGACCTCCCCATGTGCCCCTTTATATACCCATAATCAACTATCTTTAAAAGCTAGGAATGCTGTGAAAAAGTTAAGACACTAAGGAAAGCCTGGCCAACCTGTGGCTCTCCAGCTCTTGTGACTCTAGAAGTACCAGCATGTCCTGTAATGCTCAAACCATGGCAGGGCATGCTGGGATGTGTCGATTCACAGCAACTAGAGTACCAGTTTTGGCCAAGCCTGCACTATGGGACAGATTCAATTAGTCGTGGTCTGCCATCAGCTCATGGTTTGCAGTTTTCCATGCATTACGGTATGCAGATTCTGTTCACTGCTCAATAGGTTGTGAACAAAATCCACTTTCTGCAGTTAACGTGTGGAAACCAATGGGACCTGTTATGGCGGTTTCCGCGCTAATTTAATCTGCCCCTAAGGATGCAGTGAACCGAGAAAGTTTGGGAAATACTTTAAGGTGTGTGTTTTTGGGGAGGCAGGGTGTTATTTATTTTAAAAAAAAGATGCCCAAAGCTACAAAAGATAGACCTACCTAGATTAGAAATATCCTCTTTGTTTAATATTGTTTCTCTTACGTCCTAGAGGATGCTGGGGACTCCAAAAGGACCATGGGGTATAGACTGGATCCGCAGGAGACATGGGCACACTAAAAGACTTTGACTGGGTGTGAACTGGCTCCTCCCTCTATGCCCCTCCTCCAGACCTCAGTTAGATTCTGTGCCCAGGAGTGACTGGACACACATTAGGGGAGCTCTACTGAGTTTCTCTGGAAAGACTTTTGTTAGGTTTTTTATTTTCAGGGAGACCTGCTGGCTACAGGCTCCCTGCATCGTGGGACTGAGGGGAGAGAAGTCAGACCTACTTCTTCTTAGTTGAAAGGCTCTGCTTCTTAGGCTACTGGACACCATTAGCTCCAGAGGGTTCGATCACTTGGTGCGCCTAGCTGCTTGTTCCCAGAGCCGCGCCGTCACACCCCTCACAGAAGCCAGAAGAAAAAAGTCGGGTTAGTATTAGAAGAACAGAAGACTTCAGTAACGGAGGTTCAGCGGTTGCGCTGCACTCCGTGCTCCTGCACACACACCAACGGCACTCACAGGGTGCAGGGCGCTGGGGGAGCGCCCTGGGCAGTAGTTACTGAGGGTCTTTTTCACTGGCAAGAGGCATATTCGGTGCCCGGCACCGTATACGATACCCCCACCAGTATAAATAAATTCCAATTTGAGCGAAACTACAGCGCATCGGGAAGGGGCAGGGCTTAGCCGCACAGCTAACCAGCGCCATTTTATCTCTCCACAGCCGCTGCAGAGACGCTGGCCCGGACTTCCAAGCTCCTTACAACCTTACAAGTAACAAGGGAGCAAAACGGGGGGGGGGGGGGGGGGCACAGGCAATTTGGTGCTTTATATGTTATATTTTACAGCGCAAACAACAAATATAATTTGTTTTGTAGTATGTGGGCTCTGGGGTGTGAGCTGGCATACTCCCTCTGTGTTCTCTACAGGCTTCCCTGTGGGTCTGTCCCATTTCTTTGGCCGGTGTGGGTGTGTCGGTACTGCGTGTCGACATGTCTGAGGCTGAGTGTTCCTCCCCGGAGGAAGTTATTGGGGGCGCAGAAAAAGATTTGGGAATGACTCTGTCGGCACAGCCGACTGGTGATTGGGTGATTATGTTGAGTACACTGAATGCAAATGTGGCTTTATTGTCTAAGAGGCTGGATAAATCTGATTCTCAGACACAAACATGGAGGAAATCCATGGAGGACGCTTTGTCTCAGGTACAGACCCCCTCAGGGTCACAAAAACGTTAATTTACCCAGATGGCAGATACAGATACCGACACAGACTCTGATTCCAGTGTCGATTTCAATGAGGCTACTTTACATCCAAAGGTAGTTAAGAGTATTCAGTACATGATTGTGGCTATTAAAGATGTTTTGCATATTTCTGAAGAGCCCCCTGTTCCAGATAAGAGGGTTTGTTTGTATAAGGGAAAAAAGCCTGAGATGACGTTTCCCCCCTCTCATGAACTGAACGCTCTTTGTGAAAAGGCTTGGGAGTCACCTGACAAAAGGTGGCAGATTCCCAAGAGAATTTTTATGGCATATCCTTTCCCCTCTGACGACAAGGAGAAATGGGAGTAGTCTCCCAATGTGGACAAGGCTCTATCCCGATTGTCCAAAAAGGTGGCGCTTCTGTCTCCTGACACGGCTGCCCTCAAGGATCCGGCGGATCGCAAGCAGGAGACGACATTGAAGGCCATTTTCGTTACTACTGGTGCATTACTCAGACCTGCTGTGGCGTTGGCGTGGGTGAGTAGTGTTATTGCTAAGTGGGCTGATAATTTAGCTTCTGATATGGATACCCTTGAAAAGGATAACATTCTTTTGACTCTTGGTTATATCTAGGACGCTGCAGATTACCTAAAGGATGCGGCGAGGGATATTTGCCTCTTGGGATCAAGAGCCAATGCCATGGCGGTCTCGGCCAGGAGGTCGCTGCGGATTCATCAATGGAATGCTGATGCCGACTCCAAGAAAGCTATGAAAGCTCCTTTTAAAGGTAGTGTCTTGTTTGGTGATGGCCTTGCTGACCTGGTGTCTACCGCTACTGCGGGTAAGTCATCTTTTCTTCCTTATGTTCCCGCACAACAGAAAAAGGCGCCCCATTATCAGATGCAGTCCTTTCTGCCTAATAAATACAAAAAAGGAAAGGACTCATCCTTCCTCGCTTCAAAGGGTAGAGGAAGGGGAAAGAGGTCACCTGCCGTGTCTGGCACCCAGGACCAGAAGTCCTCCCCCCGCCTCTACCAAGTCCACCGCATGACGCTGGGGCTCCCCTACAGGAGTCCGTGCCGGTGGGGGGCCGTCTCCGATTCTTCAGTCAGGTCTGGTTTCAATCGGCCCTGGATCCTTGGGTCTTAGACATAGTGTCCCAGGGGTACAAACTGGAGTTTCAGGAGATGCCCCCAACCGCCACTTTTTCAAATCGGCCTTACCAGTTTCTCTTCCAGAAAGGGAAGTAGTAAATGCTGCGATACGAAAGCTGTGTCAACAGAGGACCGTTGTACCGGTTCCAACGGTGGGGGAGGGTTCTATTCGAGCCTCTTTGTCGTGCCGAAGCCGGACGGCTCGGTCAGACCGATTCTGAACCTAAAATCCCTCAATCCATACTTGAAAACTTTCAAGTTCAAGATGGAATCTCTTCGAGCTGTGATCTCCAGCCTAGAAGGGGGGGATTTTATGGCGTCATTCAACATAAAGGATGCCTACTTACACGTTCCGATATATCCTCCTTATCAGGCCTTCCGAAGATTTGCGGTGCAGGATTGTCATTACCAATTTCAGACGTTGCCGTTTGGGCTTTCCATGGACCCGAGGGTTTTCACCAAGGTAATGGCGGAAATGATGGTACTCCTTCGCAAGCAGGGGGTCACAATGATCCCGTACTTAGGCGATCTCCTGATAAAGGCGAGATCAAAGGAACAATTGCTAAGAAATGTGGAACTCTCCTTGTCGGTTCTGCGACATCACGGTTGGATTCTAAATTTGCCAAAGTCTCAGTTGGTCCCGACAACTCGGCTGCCCTTCTTGGGCATGATCCTAGACACTGAACTACAGAGTGTTTCTTCCAGCGGACAAGGCTCTGGAAATACAGACCATGGTCAAGGAGCTTCTGAGACCGGCAAGAGTGTCGATTCATCAATGCACTCGTGTGCTAGGGAAGATGGTTGCGGCTTACGAAGCCATTCTGTTTGGCAGGTTTCATGTCCGGGTGTTTCAGTGGGATCTGCTGAACAAATGGTCCGGGTCTCACCTGCACATGCACCGGAAAAAAAGTCTATCTTCCGGGGCCAGGATTTCTCTCCTGTGGTGGCTGCAAGGTTCTCACCTTCTAGAGGGACGCCGATTCGGAATCCAGGACTGGGTCCTGCTGACCACAGATGCAAGTCTCCGAGGCTGGGGTGCAGTCACACAAGGAAGAAGTTTCCAGGGAAAATGGTCAAGCCAGGAATCTTGTCTCCACATAAATGTTCTCGAGTTAAGAGCCATTTACAACGGCCTACTGCAAGCGAAGAACCTTCTTCAGGGTCTTCCTGTCCTGATCCAGTCGGACAGCATAACAGCGGTGGCGTACGTAAACCGCCAAGGCGGAACAAAGAGCAGGGCGGCAATGGCGGAGGCCACAAGAATTCTCCGCTGGGCGGAACAGCACGTGAGCGCTCTGTCAGCAGTCTTCCTTCCGGGCGTGGACAACTGGGAAGCATACTTCCTCAGCAGACACGATCCCCATCCAGGAGAGTGGGCTCTTCATCAAGAGGTGTTTGCAGATGTGACAAGGAGTTGGGGAATTCCTCAAATAGACATGATGGCGCCTCACCTCAACAAGAAGCTTCCGAAGTATTGTTCCAAGTCGAGGGACCCCCAAGCCAGTGCAGTGGATGCCCTGGTAACTCCGTGGGTGTTTCAGTCGGTGTATGTGTTCCCTCCTCTTCCTCTCATTCCAAGAGTGTTGAAGATTATAAGACGAACAAGGGTTCAGGCAATACTCGTCGTTCCAGATTGGCCACGGAGGGCCTGGTATCCGGATCTTCAGGAGTTACTAGTAGAAGATCCTTGGCCGCTTCTTCTAAGAGAGGACCTGTTACTGCAGGGGCGCTGCGTGTTTCCGGTCTTACCGCAGCTGCGTTTGACGGCGTGGAGGTTGAACGCCAAATCCTAGCTCGGAAAGGTATTCCCGGGGAGGTCATCCCCACTCTGCTTAAGACTAGGAAGGAGGTCACGGCAAAACATTATCACCGTAATTGGAGAAAATATGTGTCGTGGTGTGAAACCAAAGTAGCTCCTGCGGAGGAGTTTCACTTGGGTCGTTTCCTCCATTTTTTTTTAAAGGCAGGCGTGGATGCAGGCCTGAAATTGGGTTCCATCAAAGTGCAGATTTCGGCTTTATCTATTTTCTTTCAAAAAGAATTGGCCGCCCTTCCTGAGGTTCAGACTTTCGTGAAGGGAGTGCTGCATATCCATCCTCCATTTGTGCCACCCGTGGCACCGTGGGATCTTGAAGTGGTGTTACAGTTTCTTATGTCTCACTGGTTTGAACCTTTGCGAAAGGTTGAATTAAAGTTCCTCACTTGGAAAGTGGTCATGCTTTTGGCTTTGGCGTCTGCCAGACTAGTATCAGAATTGGTGGCTTTGTCTCACAAGAGCCCATATTTGATTTTTCATGTGGGTAGAGCAAAATTGAGGACTCGTCAACAATTTCTGCCAAAGGTGGTGTCTTCGTTTCACATCAACCTATTGTGGTACCTGTGGCTACGGATGCTGTGGCAGTCCCAAAATCTCTTGATGTCGTAAGAGCTTTGAAAATTTATGTCGCCAGAACGGCTCCTGTTAGGAAAACGGAAGCTCTATTTGTCCTGTATGCAGACTATTGCACGCTGGATTTGTAATACGATTCAGCACGCTCATTCTTCGGCTGGGTTGCCGTTGCCGAAGTCAGTAAAGGCCCATTCTACCAGGAAGGTGGGGTCTTCTTGGGCGGCTGCCCGAGGGGTCTCTGCACTTCAACTTTGCCGAGCAGCTATGTGGTCGGGTTCAAACACTTTTGCTAAGTTCTATAAGTTTGATACCCTGGCTGAGGAGGACCTCATGTTTGCTCAATCGGTGCTGCAGAGTCGTCCGCACTCTCCCGCCCGGTCTGGAGCTTTGGTATAGAACCCATGGTCCTTTTGGAGTCCCCAGCATCCTCTAGAACGTAAGAGAAAATAGGATTTTAATACCTACCGGTAAATCCTTTTCTCCTAGTCCGTAGAGGATGCTGGGCGCCCATCCCAGTGCGGACTGTTCCTTGCAGTTGTATTGATACTTGTTGTTTTCGGTTAAACGAAGGTTGTGTATCAGTTATATTCAGCTTGTTGCTGTTGTTAGTTCATACTGTTATCTGGTATTCCTGCTAATCCAGTTGCACGGTGTGTTTGTGGTGTGAGCTGGTATGTCTCTCTCCCTTAGTTAACAAGAATCCTTTCCTCAAAATGTCAGTCTCCCCTGGGCACAGTTCCTATAACTGAGATCTGGAGGAGGGGCATAGAGGGAGGAGCCAGTTCACACCCAGTCAAAGTCTTTTAGTGTGCCCATGTCTCCTGCGGATCACCGTCTATACCCCATGGTCCTTTTTGAGTCCCCAGCATCCTCTACGGACTAGGAGAAAAGGATTTACTGGTAGGTATTAAAATCCTATTTTTTCAGTGCTCCTCACAGTGAGTGTAGGAGAAGATAGATCTCTAGTGATCATGTCTCGTGCGATACGGTCACCAAGTGGTTGCTACTGTTATTTAGTGTTCTGTTTAATGAGTTTCTGGATACAAAAATGGCAAAGTCGTACTGTTGGCAATTTGACTTCCATTGTTCTTTGCATAATAAAATTTAAGAAATGTTCCTCATTTTAAAGACATTTAATTTGATTTATTTATTGCAGAGTGCTCATTGAGAGAATGATGGAGACCAGAGAATACGGGCGCTCCTCTATACCACCACAGGGAGATTACATTAACCTAAAAGACATTTCTGTACCTGGATCGGGTTGCTGCTAACAAGTATTGCCCTAATAACTAATGCGATCGCAGTGTTCAATATATTTCAGAAGGACAATGGTTCTGATGCAGGAGACCAATGCTAACTTGCTCATCCATTATTAGCAAAGTACTTTTTGGGCCTTGGACGATCTAATTAGGAGAATGAGGATTCTTTCCACCTTATCTTTGTTGTGATTTACTTGCTGCCTATTTTTTTTATCTTCATTTTTGGGTGCAAGTTCCATTTTCAAAGGTGAAAAATAATTTTATAAGTTGTTTTGAGGGCTTGTATGCCATAATTTGACTCTTGAAGATTGGACTGCACCGTGAATTTGGTAGACCTAATAACATTGCATTTTCTAAAGGGAGCTACAGTACAGTAAACACTGTATATATTTTGATGTGTTTATATTGTTAGAAAAGCATTAGTCCTGGGAAAATTCACCATAATCTATTCTAGTGGTAGAATGTACCCCGAATGTATAATATGCCAGAATTAGGTGGAATATTTTTGTACAGTATGTACCATGTCAAAACTAACAAACAAAAGTCCATGGTACTAGTATTTCCTTCCAGTTTTTCATATTGCACGTATATATATGTGTATATGTGTGTGTATATATATATATATATATATATATATATATATATATATATATAATTTTTTTTTTAAGTGACTGTATATTCTTAGCAGTATTTTACTGTATTTAATGGGTTTTTTTTTATTAAAAACAAAACAAAAACAAAAAAACCACAACTGTTCATTGGAGCCCAGGAAACATGGAATCCTTTCAAACAGCAGGGACAATACTCATCCACCTCATCATAAATTGCAGTGTAAAAATAAAGCAGCCAGTATTTACCCTACACAGAAACAATATAACCCACCCAAATCTAACTCTCTGCAAATGTTATATCTGCCTCACCTGCAGTGCACATGGGCCCTCATTCCGAGTTGTTCGTTCGCTAGCTGTTTTAGCAGCATTGCACACGCTAGGCCGCCGCCCTCTGGGAGTGTATCTTAGCTTAGCAGAATAGCGAACGAAAAAATTAACAGAACTGCTAATAAATAATTCTTAGCAGTTTCTGAGTAGCTCCTGACCTACTCACAGATTGCGATCAGCTCAGTCCGTTTAGTTCCTGGTTTGACGTCACAATCGCGCCCTGCGTTCGGCCAGCCACTCCCCCGTTTCTCCAGACACTCCCGCGTTTTTCCCTGACACGCCTGCGTTTTTTTGCAAACGCTGGGAAAACACTGAATTGCCGCCCAGAAACGCCCCTTTCCTGTCAATCATTTACTGAACAGCAGTGCGACTGAAATGCGCTGCAGATGCCACAGCAAAACTGCTAAGTTTTGTGTTAAATAGCTAAGCGCATGCGCCCTGTGTGCCTTGCGCATGCGCAATTAGCAACAAATCACAACCTAGCGAAAATCGGCAACGAGCGAACAACTCGGAATGACCCCCATGGTTTTGCCCATTAGCTAACAAATTTGATGCTGCAATCAGGTCTTAATTAGGCCCACAGTCTGTGTTGGAAGAAGATTGTTTTTTTTTTTTTTAGTAGAATAATTGTGCACTTTATTCAAGTCAAATAAGTGATGTTAATTAAATGTTCTCAGAAATATGTTCATCCTATTCTTAACTAATAAATATTTTCTTGTGAAATGTAGCATTTTGATGCAGTTATAAAGGGTATGGTTGAAAAACTCTGGGTTTAAGGACAAAATGGAAATAATTTCGGGGAATGCTAATTGCAAAACATCATAGAGGAGTTGGACACAAGGGGTTGGTCAGACAGATCTCTGCACGGACGCAAATGGCGAGTTTTTACATACAGCATATGTGCAGATGGCAGTTTATGAATAATGTCCATCCTATTTTGAGTTTTCGGGAATGCTGTCCGATATCTTTCCTTGAAATTAAGAGTTTTTGGGCAGATGCTATGGAACTGCCCTGATTTAGGGAATGTTGTGGGTGTGCATCTAAAGCTTTGTGCGATTCTGAGTCGTGCATGTTGGAGAGGTGCAAGAGCAGAGTCTCCTTTGTGAATTTCAGATTATTTTTAATAAACATTTAAAATGCCAGCGTTAATATATGCTGCGGACGCAAGGCGCATCTTATTACCATATACGATAAAAATGTGCTGCACGTCGCAAACACTACATCCCTTAAGAGAAAGCAAGCACTCGCACACATTGTATTACTGAGGTCCAATGCTCAGAGATGTGTATATATATATGATATTAAAAGGGTATGCATACAATATAACACATGTACAGTGTGTGTGTATACGTTGGTTTACCGTGACCATTGTTTGTAATGCTTTGATCCAATACACGTTTGATTCATTCATCGCCGGAGTGCCGCTGCCTTTTTGTTTTGTTTTTTTATATATATATATATATATATATATATATATATATATATATATATATATATATATATATATATATATACATACATACATACATACATACATACATACATACATACATACATACATACATACATACATACATACATACATACAGTGTTACAATTACAGAAGAAGCAGTTGTAGTTACATACGGATCAATTACAGCCAGCATACTTCACCCTATCCCATGATCAATGCACAGTCTTCTCCATCTTTGAATCTGCACCAACAGCAACAAAACCAAAAAAAACTTCTTGGGTGAGGGGAAATGCCTATATACTATGTATTGGGCGAAGTACATGCCTGGGACTGAGTCTTCTGCTATTGGTCCATGGGAGGGAGATCTCTTGTTCGTGATGTGTTATTGGTCAGTTCATATGCAAGCAACGTCCAATTTGATGATGTAATTATAGGTGTTAGCCACTGGTTTCTTTCTGCACACATGCTGTCTTTAGGAAGTTATTTTGTTCAATTTAGAATGTGGCTTCATATTCATACATTTAATCATAACTAATCTTTGCAAATGTGCTACAATCTAACCATAGCTATGAATTTAACACACACATTCTTCTGATCATTTTGACACTAAGCATGATATGTTTAACTTGTTCCGTTCCAATAATACATATATATATGATGTTATAACGCTCTTGTATAAATACATTATAATGTCTGGTGCTTGACATGTTTAATTTATGTGTTGTATGAAATATGTGTTGAATATATCTTTGTGGCTTGTCTGTGTGAATGCGTAGGCTACCATATATCGCTGTGCACGCTGCGTGTATGCGCACGCACAGAGACCCATCTGTTTGGAGTTTGTATTTGCTGTGCATGTAATATTTTTGACTTTGAAACCTTCATATTAAGAGGGCCTAGCCTGGTCTACAACACAATGGGAAAAGGCATTTACTCTACTTTTAAATGCTGAATTCTTTATTGTGAAGGTTTTTGACTAGCCTGGAATTGTGACTTCAGTGTCTGCCAACTCTCTTATACTCCATAGTAGGTCAGTTCTGTATCCATACCTTGGACACCGACTGGAATTAGAAGGTATGGTGTCGGTAGTTAATTTAAGGGTATACTTGTTGGGGGTTGTGTCTTCATTAGCTGATATATAAGAATTACAATTTATATGAAGTCTTGAACTGATTCCTCTTGCCTGACACCCAGTTTACAAAATAATTTCTGACATACAGGTGGTGTTACGGTAGGTTGGATGTTTTCAGTATAAAAAGGCTAAAACACTGCCACTACTTTGATCATTTGAAGGGCCTATCAGTCTTACTCCTGGGACTTTACTACCTTGTGGTTGTGATTATGCAATCTCTCATCCTGAGTCTCAAGCAATGCTGTAGTCCCACAAGTAAAGGAGTCTACAACCTGTTACAAAGGGTGAGTGATGATCTGCACAAGAATTTCTATATGTATACACAAAAAAAACTAATATTTTGGCTATAACATTAAACCAATAGTAGGCTCATATAGTATTGTTGGCGGTGCTCCTAACAATTGAATAACCAGTACTCTGCAAAAGGATGTTACTAAGAAGCAAAGGACAGAACTCCTCAATTGGGGTATACTTAAGTATTCTAAAGGCCCGTACACACTGGTAGATATATCGGCCGTTCTCCTGAACGGCCGATATATCGCGGGACCGTCGGCCAGTGTGTACGGCTGATACGTCTGTGAACTCCGTCGTTCACAGACGTATCGCGTCGGCCCCGCAGCACAGTCGACGGCCAATATATCTACCGATATATTGGCGCGTCGCTGTGTGTGTACGGGGCGGTCGGCCGACCGCCCGTACACATGCTGCGGCGGCCGGCGGTGATTGACAGCTGAACTGGGCGGGCATGTGTACACGCCCGCCCAGTTCATGACGTCAGTCCCCAACGGATCGGGCAGTGTGTATGCTGAACACACTGCTCGATCCGTCCATAGATATATCTGCAGATCAATTGATCTGCAGATATATCTATTAGTGTGTACCCACCTTAAGATTAAGTGGTTCGACATATAAAACATAACTATTAATACACTTTTTCTTTTAAAAGGGGGTCTTAAAACATAAGGCAATTTTGTCTGCACCTATCAGGAAAAAATGCTGACACATACACAACAGACAATACTGTCAGAAATTGAAAGAATTATTTTTGTATACAAAAAATAGGAAAGGGGTTACTTATAGATTAAACATCAGGGTAGTGGCGAAATAACGGATTACAGGAAGAAGTCGGCTATATGCATAAAAAGTACACTGCAATGGCCGGGAAGCAGCTAGTTCCAGTAAGGTTTTATGGAAACCTAAAAGAGTTGGTGCTTGCCTTCTCTATAATAGAACATATAGGGGGCTACTCAAACATACAATACCCCCCAACCCGTACATTGTCAATGCTGATGCTGATGTGTACTTAGGCTGCCCCCTATAATTACTGTCCTGCATATTTCCATGGCAATGTGTGAACAGGTTGTAAACCTACGCTAACATGCTGCCCCTTTTGTCTTTCTATGGTACTTGGGAAAACCTCAAAAGGAGCAGCAATAGATAGTGTGTTCATAACATTGAGAGAGGAAGTTATTAACATGTATGCTCTAAGTAATCCTCTTGTCTTGTTGTAGTTGTCAATTACAAACAAGTGCTTGTTAATTATTAACAAGTGGGTTAAATAGCCCGCAATTATCCTATGTGGTTACTTTGCTCTGAACCATCCTTAGTCTGAGAAGCTACCTCATCAAGGAAACTCACTTGAAGTTCAGAGCTTTCCTGCATTTACCACCAGGGACAATCCCTCTCCCACAGCCTATGACCTCTGATGAAGACTCTCCATTGTTCTCCCATTTCGTGCAGAAACTCAAAGTTTAATTTATTTTTATGCCTGCAGAGACTGACCTAAAGCAGGGAATCCAGTTCTAATCTTAATCTTAGCTACTGTCAAAGTCAGAAAAATATCACGATGCACACTGCCATATTTGCACCTCATATGTGTCCCTGATGCGCATGCGTGCGCTCTCCCGTGCGTGCGCATACTCGCTGTTGCGGGCACCCGCAGGCGCACGGTATGCGCATTTACGGTAGAGATTGTATGCGTCTAGCGGGCGACTCTTTCGTTACATATTTTCACCATATAATGTATTTTGTAGATTATGGTCCCTTTGATAGAATCTGAAAGTTTGGTTAATGTAGCATGTTCGTGGACAGAGAAATCCCTCTTTGTTTGATACGAAGGGTCAGACAGGAGTAATACAGTGGTGTTTAGTATCCACCGGAAGAGTATTTAATTAGCAATATTCCGGTGTTGGTTTGAAGCGAATTAATCGCTCGTGCGAATAGTTATGGACATAAGAAGTTTATGTCCATTTACTATTATTTGCACTTACTTATCCATGCGGCGGGAAACCTAGTTTCCCACCCACCTGAGCAGTTGGAAATTGTCACAGCCCACCTGTATGAATCAACCTATGACCTTTTGTTATGATGCGAGGAGGAATTCCTGTGTCCAATGAACTATGAGATTGTAGGGACCATTGAATTGTATTGTGTGTGGGGCATAAATAGACAAGCCGATCACATCCAGCTCTCACTCTTCAACGGTTCTCATTGCTGAAAATCGGGAGCTGGATGTCCAGAGGCGCATGCGATCGTTCCCCTTTGTGCGTAAGTTTTTCTCCGCAATCATATTGTCTTTCTTGTTATTATGGGCCATATCTCTCTCTCTCTCTCTCTCTTCTCCTCTTTCTCTCGTAGTCTCTTAAACGTAATAGTATTGTATTGTATTTACTGTGTAGTTACCTGGTTAGTTAGACTATGTTATATTGTAGTGTATGACTTGTATTGTATTAATTCTTTTGCAAGTATAACATTCATAATATATATATATAAGGCGTTGGACCCTAAGCCCAGGTATCTGTGTATTTCTTATAGTGTTAAGTATTCTCAGAGCGTCGGTGACGCTCAAACAGCTTTTAAGTTAATAAGGTTACACTGTGTTGCATCTACACCCTATCTCTACACTAAGGTTTTACAGCATATTTCATTGTTTATGGTTTAGATATAAAGGTTTAACATTGTGAGCGTCAGCGCCGCTGGTGATCTCCTCGTGGTCCCGAGCGTCCGCTACGCTATAGCGAATCATTACGTTAGTCGGCAGCCAATAGCGTGCCTGCCTGTGATCTCTTGGCCGTGAGCGAACGTGACGCTTGAGCGTCTCGACTACGGCTAAGCGATTGTTACGCAACGAGCGTACCCTTACGGTACTCCATACGTGAAAAGCGTACAGTGTTCTTAGACCTCATAAAGGGTGTTATATAAGATAAATATTTAGCTTTATCAATTGGCGGCTCGTCCTGTCCTTCACATATCTCTGCTAGGTAATTTCAGCAGACATTATCCATCAGCAAAGGGCGGGAGATCATATTCTTCGCAGTGCTGACGGGATAAGCGTCTGCTTCGCTTAGTAAAGGGTGCTGAGGGAATCCGGAACCGGAGGTAAGAACAACATGCTAGTGTCTTTTAAAACTGTTTATTTCTGTCTTGCGTACGCACGTACATATCTGCGTTTCTTTTTCATTCGTGTATTTTCATATATCACTCTCCTGTTTGCCATTTTATAATTGATAAACGTACTAAGAGAGATTTGTCGCTATTTCATAGTTAAAGTGTAAAAGTAATGCGTTAAGGGATAAAGTGTAAAGCACACACGCAGCTCTACCTAAAGGTACAAGGAGAGATTGGTGTGGGGTTCAGTAGAGGATCGAGGATCATCTACATTGATAAACGTGTTAGTTGTGTTACGGTGGACATTGGTTTTGTGTACACGTGTCTCTAACAAAGGGCTGAGACTCGCGTACGCAAAGGCCGACGCACGCAGCGTAAATTACGCAACGGAGCGTCTGGGTACGCCCACGTAACTCAAGTCACACGATAGTGTTGATTTTCAACAGGCGATAAATAGCGCAACAGGCGATAAATAGCGCAACAGGCGATAAATAGCGCAAGTTTATTTTAATATCCGAAATTTAAATTAACAGATCCTTCTCCAAATTTACAACACATCTGGTCTAAAGAAAAATTTCTGCGCAGAAATAGAAATAGAAACAAAAGTGTATATGTGGTGAGTGAGTGTTTGTTTTTACAATTTTGGGGATTGAACCACAGAAATCATCGAGTTCTCGTGAAGGTACATACGTGTAAGTGACATACATGGTGGCTAGGGAGGCATCTCTGGTTAAACATAAAATTTGAGCATTAGAGTGTAGCAGACCAGGAGGTCATACTGTAACAGACCAGGAGGTCAGACCAGGAGGTCGCATAACAGACCAGGAGGTCCAGGTACAGCAGACAAGGAAGTCCGCTATAGAGACAAGGCACAACACCAAGAAGGGTTGGTGCAACACCCATATAGGACAATAAAGCTCAGGCTGAAGGAATTTGCAGCTGCCGAATGTCGATTCCACTGGTCGCTCCGTACATAAGATTAGTTGCTTATGTGCTGAACGACTGTACCGCACGTAATTGTGTACATTAGTTAGTAACCTGACCAGTACCATTTGTGTACAAACCCGGTCACAAACGCTATTTGTACATTCTGACGTGATTTGTGTAATTTTTTATTTTTTCAAAAAGGGAAGTTCGCTGGTCACTCTAGAACTATCCGACAACCCCACCTTTACTGGAAAGGGTTAATGCTCTTCGGATCACACTCACATGTTCCAGTAAACGAAGGTTAATAGGGGCCCTGGGTCGAGTACGCCAGCACTATATCAGTGTGTGGGCATATTGGTCGGCGTGGGCGAGTGAGTGAGGTGCTCTGTAAACTTCACCGTCAACCTATCTTTGAATATTTTGGTTTTTTGTAAGGGTTCGCTGAACACCCTGATATAAAGGTCAGAGGTAGAGCAAGCAACACCTGCAAATTATGGGGGCCAGTTGTTCAGGAAGGGGGCGATCAACCTCGGTTCGGGTTGATTCTGTAAACCGACCAGTCGGGTCGGCAAGGTATGTAATGTGTGAAAAATACGGAAGGCACACAGAAATTTTATGTGATGAATGGGAGAAAATGACTGTACATGACGGGGAGAAATTCCCAAGAGTAGGTAGCTTCAGCCCAGAAGTGTTAATGAATTTAAGGAGAAGGATATGTCTCATTAAATCAGCAAAGAGACGAATCAAACATTATGATTATTTGCAGCTATGGCAACAGGAGGGTGAAATACAGAGAGGATTGGCTCAGGCGGCGGGATCTGGTCCTATCAAGAAACTGATAGCCACGGCCCCGCCGCCACCATACATATCAGGAGAGAAATTGGTTGCGGAGAATGACGCATCAGGGGGTAACAAACAGGCACTTAGCAACTGTATAAATGTTAAGGATAATGTTAATAAGTTAACCAATGCAAGTATTAACCCGTGCAAGTTGTACCCTGTTTTGAACTTTCCCCAGGAGTGTGATCAAGAGGACGAATCGGCAACAATATCGGCGCTCTCTCTAGCAGCCACCATATCAGAAACAACAGTAGGCACGGCCCAACCCATAAGATCAGTAACAAAGCCCCCTAGCGGAGGGACAGGTGAGGTCGTATCAACGGGTAAGTACGGCACCATACAATATGCTGAGACTATTTCACCACAGGCTGTAGAACCTACACAGAATGATGTTGTTAGAATTAATCCTGTTAAGGTAATAGTAGTGCCAAATGGGAAAACGGACACTTCAGGAGTCACTCCTGTTAGGAACATTGCCATGTACAGCCCGTTTTCCCGAATGGAATTAAGGACCATAGTGTCTGAATTCCCTGACCCCAGAAAAGACTTAGTTGCTAGCCAAAAATACATCAGAGACCTAGGAAACACTTTAGAGCCTAATAACAAAGATTGGCAGGTATTGCTGAGGGCTTGTTTACCCTCCAATGTCGACGCAGCTCAATTTTTAGCTGACTGTGGACTGGATCAGGATGTACCTCTTACAGATGTGTACAACAAAGACAATGTAAAAAGAATAAATTTACAGTTAAAGGAGTATTTCCCAGCTGTAGCCAAATGGAATAGAATTTTTTCCATTAAACAAAAAGAGTCAGAAACAGCTGCTGATTATTTTCACCGGGCATTATTAGAAATGGCAAAATACACTGGCATAGAGGACATTAGGACCAATGCAAATCATCAAGAAGTAGCAGTATCTGTGCTAATGGATGGTTTAAAAGAGGCATTAAAGACCAGGGTACAGACCACACAACCATGTTGGCGAGGTCTGTCGGTGGCTACTTTGAGAGAGGCTGCTATTGATCACGACCGGAATATCACCAGACACAGGGAGTCGCAAGGTGATAAGTTAATGTCAGTAAGTATACAGGCCCTGACCACAAAACAGCCTGTGTTTATATCACCAAACCCTGTGGGTAAGTCAAATGTGGTAACATGTTATTTCTCTAACGTCCTAGTGGATGCTGGGAACTCCGTAAGGACCATGGGGAATAGCGGGCTCCGAAGGAGGCTGGGCACTCTAGAAAGATCTTAGACTACCTGGTGTGCACTGGCTCCTCCCACTATGACCCTCCTCCAAGCCTCAGTTAGATTTCGTGCCCGGCCGAGGTTGGATGCACACTAGGGGCTCTCCTGAGCTCTTAGAAAGTTATAGTCTTAGAATTTGTTATTTTCAGTGAGACCTGCTGGCAACAGGCTCACTGCAGCGAGGGACTAAGGGGAGAAGAAGCGAACTCGCCTGCTTGCAGCCGGATTGGGCTTCTTAGGCTACTGGACACCATTAGCTCCAGAGGGATCGACCGCAGGCCCAGCCTTGATGTTCGGTCCCGGAGCCGCGCCGCCGTCCCCCTTACAGAGCCAGAAGCAAGAAGATGGTCCGGAAAATCGGCGGCATGAAGACTCTGTCTTCACCAAGGTAGCGCACAGCACTGCAGCTGTGCGCCATTGCTCCTCTCACACACTTCACACTCCGGTCACTGAGGGTGCAGGGCGCTGGGGGGGGCGCCCTGAGGCAGCAATAAAAACACCTTGGCTGGCTAAAATACCTCAATATATGGCCCCAGGGGCTATATATGAGGTAAATACCCCTGCCAGAATTCCATAAAAAACGGGAGAATAGGCCGCGAAAAAGGGGCGGAGCCTATCTCCTCAGCACACTGGCGCCATTTTTTCCCTCACAGCTCGGCTGGAGGGAAGCTCCCTGGCTCTTCCCTGCACAGTAAGAGGGAAAAGAGAGGGGGGGCATTAAAATTGGCACTGTATACTGTATATAAAAGCTATTAGGGACATAACTCAGTTAGTCCCTGTATATATATAGCGCTCTGGTGTGTGCTGGCATACTCTTACTCTGTCCCCCCAAAGGGCTTTTGTGGGTCCTGTCCTCGTTTAGAGCATTCCCTGTGTGTCTGCGGTGTGTCGGTACGGCTGTGTCGACATGTTGAATGAGGAGGCTTATATGGTGACAGAACAGAGGCCGATATATGTGATGTCGCCCCCTGTGGGGCCGACACCAGAGTGGATGGATAGGTGAAAGGTATTAACCGACAGTGTCAACTCCTTACATAAAAGGGTGGATGACGTAACAGCTGTGGGACAGCCGGCTTCGCAGCCCGCGCCTGCCCAGGCGTCTCAAAGGCCATCAGGGGCTCAAAAACGCCCGCTCTCTCAGATGGCAGACACAGATGTCGACACGGAGTCTGACTCCAGTGTCGACAAGGTGGAGACATATACACAATCCACTAGGAACATCCGTGACGTGATCCCGGCAATAAAAAATGTGTTATACATTTCTGACTTTAACCCAAGCACCTCTAAAAATGGGTTTTAGGTTTGGGGAGAAAAAACAGGCAGTGTTTTGTTCCCCCATCAGATGAATAAATGAAGTGTGTGAAAGCGTGGTTTCCCCCGTTAAGAAACTGGTAATTTATAAAAAGTTACTGATGGCGTACCCTTTCCCGCCAGGTGGATAAGTTACGCTGGGAGATATCCCCTAGGGTGGATAAGGCGCTCACACGTTTGTCAAAAAAGGTGGCACTGCCGTCTTAGGATACGGCCACTTTAATAGGTACCTGTTGATAAAAAACAGGAGGCTATCCTGAAGTCTGTATTTACACACTCAGGTACTAGACTGAGACCTGCAGATAGTGCTGCTGCAGCGTGGTCGGTGACCCTGTCAAACAGGGATACTAGTTGGCAAACATAAAAACATATTAAAGACGTCGTCTTATATATGGGGGATGCACAGAGGGATATTTTGCCGGCTGGCATCCAAAATAAATGTAATGTCCATTCTGTCAGGAGGGTATTAGAGACCTGTCACTGGACAGGTGATGCTGACTTAAAAAGCGCATAGAGAGCCTTATAAGGGTGAGGAATTATTTGGGGATGGTCTCTGGGACCTCGTATCCACAGCAACTGCTGGGAAGAAATAATTTTACCTCAGGTTTCCTCACAGACAAAGGTACAGTCCTTTCGGCTTCAGAAAAGCAATCGGGTCAAATGGCGCTTCCTTTCTGTACAGAGACAAGGGTAGAGGGAAAAAAGCTGCACCAGTCAGCCTGTTCCCAGAATCAAGATTCTTCCCCCGCCTCCTGTGAGGCCACACCATGACGCGGGTGCTCCACAGGTGTAGCCAGGTACGGTGGGGGGCCGTCTCAAAAATTTCAGCAATTAGTGGGCTCGCTCACAGGTGGATCCCTGTTTCTTTCAAGTAGTATTTCAGGGGTACAAGCTGGAATTCGAGATGTCTCCCCCCAGCCGTTTCCTAAAATATGCCTTGCTGACAACTCCCTCAGGCAGGGAGGCTGTGCTAGAGGCAATTAATAAGCGGTATTCCCAGCAGGTAATACTCAAGGTGCCCCTACTTCAACAAGGACGGGGTTACTATTCCACACGGGTTGGGGTACCGAAACCGCATGGTTCGGTGTCACCCATTTTATATTTAAAATCCTTGAACACAAAAATTCAAGTTCAAGAGGGAATCGCTCAGGGCGGTTATTCCAAGCCTGGACGAGGGGGATTACATGGTATCCTGGGACATCAAGGATGCTTACCTGCATGTCCCCATTTACCATCCTCGCCAGGAGTACCTCAGATTTGTGGTACAGGATTACCATTACCAAGTCCAGACACTGCCGTTTGGACTGTACATGGCACCGAGGGTGTTTTATCAAGGTAATGGCCGAAATGTTGATACTCCTTCAAAAAAAGGGAGTTGTAATTATCCCGTACTTGGACAATCTCGTTATAAGGGCGAAGTCCAAGGAGCAGTTGGTAGTCGGGGTAGCACTATTTTGGACAGTGCTACAACAGCATGGTTGGATTCTAAACAGTCCAAAGTCACAGCTGGTTCCTATGACACGTCTACTGTTCCTGGGGATAGTTCTGGACATAAACCAGAAATAGTGTTTCTCCCGGAGGAGAAAGCCAAGGAGTTGTCATCTCTAGTCAGAGACCTCCTGAAGCCAAAATAGGTAGCGGTGCATCATTGCACGCGAGTCCTGGGAAAAAATGGTAGCTTCCTACGAAGCAATCCCATTAGGCAGGTTCCATACAAGAACTTTTCAGAGGGACCTGTTGGACAAGTGGTCCGGATCGCATCTTCCGATGCATAGGCTGATAACCCTGTCTCCAAGGACCAGGGTATCTCTACTGTGGTGGCTGCAGAGTGCCCATCTTCAAGAGGGCCGCAGGTTCGGCATACAGGACTAGGTCCTAGTGACCATGGATTCCAGCCTTTGAGGCTGGGAGGCAGTCACACAGGGAAGACATTTCCAGGGACTTTGGTCAAGTCAGGTTATTTCCCTACACATAAATATTCTGGACCTGAGGGCCATTTACAATGCCCTGAGGCCGGCAAGGCCTCTGCTTCAAAACCAGCCGGTACTGATCCAATCAGACAACATCACGGCAGTCGCCCATGTAAACCAACAGGGCGGCACAAGAAGCAGGATGGCGATGGCAGAAGCCACAAGGATTCTCCGATAGGCGGAAAATCATGTGTTAGCACTGTCAGCAGTGTTCATTCCCGGAGTGGACAACTGGGAAGCAGATCTTCTCAACAGACACGACCTCCACCCGGGAGAAAGGGGACTTCCTCCAGAAGTCTTCCAATAGGATTGTACACCATTGGGAAAGGCCACAGGTGGACATGACGGCGTCCCGCCTCAACAAAAAGCTATAAAAGATATTGCACCGGGTCAAGGGACCCTCAGGCGATAGCTATGGACGCTCTGGTAACACCGTGGGTGTACCAGTCGGTTTATGTGTTCTCCCCTCTGCCTCTCATACCAAAGGTACTGAGAATAATAAGAAGGCGAGGAGTAAGAACGATACTTGTGGATGGCCAAGAAGAGCTTGGTACCCAGAACTTCATGAATTTATATCAGAGGACCCATGGCCTCTGCCACTCAGACAGGACCTGCGGCAGCAGGGGCCCTGTCTGTTCCAAGACTTACCGCAGCTGCGTTTGTCGGCATGGCGGTTGAACGCCGGATCCTGAAGGAAAAGGGCATTCCGGAGGAAGTCATTCCTACGCTTACTAAAGCCAGGAAAGAGGTTACAGCAACTCATTATCACCGCATATGGCGAAAATATGTTGCATGGTGTGAGGCCGAAAGGGCCCCAACAGAGGAATTTCAACTAGGTCGATTTCTGCATTTCCTGCAAGCAGGAGTGACTATGGGCCTTAAATTGGGTTCCATTAAGGTACAGATCTCGGCTCTGTCGATTTTCTTTCAAAAAGAACTAGCTTCAGTACCTGAAGTTCAGACATTTATAAAAGGAGTGCTGCAGAGTCAGCCCCCGTTTGTGCCTCCTGTGGCACCTTGGGATCTCAACGTGGTGTTGAGTTTCTTAAAATCACATTGGTTTGAACCACTAAAAACCGTGGGTCTGAAATATCTCACGTGGAAGGTGGTTATGTTATTGGCCTTGGCTTCTGCCAGGCGAGTATCAAAGTTGGCGGCTTTGTCTTGTAAAAGCCCTTATTTGATTTTCCATATGGATAGGGCAGAATTGAGGACTCGTCCCCAGTTTCTCCCAAAGGTGGTGTCAGCGTTTCACCTGAACCAGCCTATTGTGGTGCCTAGGCTACTAGGGACTTGGAGGACTCCAAGTTGCTAGACGTTGTCAGGGCACTGAAAATATATGTTTCCAGAACGGCTAGAGTCAGAAAATCTGACTCGCTGTTTATCCTATATGCACCTAACAAGCTGGGTGCTCCTGCTTCTAAGCAGACTATTGCTCGTTGGATTTGTAGTACAATTCAGCTTGCACATACTGTGGCAGGCCTGCCACAGCCAAAATCTGTCAATGCCCATTCCACAAGGAAGGTGGGCTCATCTTGGGCGGCTGCCCGAGAGGTCTCGGCTTTACAACTTTGCCGAGCAGCTACTTGGTCAGGGGCAAACACGTTTGCAAAAATTCTACAAATTTGATACCCTGGCTGAGGAGGACCTGGAGTTCTCTCATTCAGTGCTGCAGAGTCATCCGCACTCTCCCGCCCGTTTGGGAGCTTTGGTATAATCCCCATGGTCCTTACGGAGTTCCCAGCATCCACTAGGACGTTAGAGAAAATAAGAATTTACTCACCGGTAATTCTATTTCTCGTAGTCCGTAGTGGATGCTGGGCGCCCATCCCAAGTGCGGTTTATCTGCAATACTTGTACATAGTTATGGTTAACTAAATCGGGTTATTGTTGAGCCATCTGTTGAGAGGCTCTATTGTTTCATACTGTTAACTGTGTTTCATATCACGAGTTGTACGGTGTGATTGGTGTGGCTGGTATGAGTCTTACCCGGGATTCAAAATCCTTCCTTATTGTGTACGCTCGTCCGGGCACAGTACCTAACTGAGGCTTGGAGGAGGGTCATAGTGGGAGGAGCCAGTGCACACCAGGTAGTCTAAGATCTTTCTAGAGTGCCCAGCCTCCTTCGGAGCCCGCTATTCCCCATGGTCCTTACGGAGTTCCCAGCATCCACTACGGACTACGAGAAATAGAATTACCGGTGAGTAAATTCTTATTTTTTGTCATAAACAGGGACACATAGCACGAGACTGTAGAGCGAAAAATTCACAAAGATCATACCAACCCCCTAGACAACGACACGACACACGACATTGGGATCAGGGTCCGCAGAGACGGAGTTATGAGTCACATACAGGGGAAACAAAAAGATACCCCCCGAACAGAGACTGGCAAGCCACTGGTAGTTCCCAATTAACTCCGTCACAAGTAGTTGCTGCCAGCGGGATTCAGGGAGGTCACCATACCCAATAGGGGTGTGGCCATACCTGTAATCTGCAGCCAGTAAAATTGATTGCAATTTCGGGTTCACTTCCAAGACTTGCAATCAATGTAGCTGGTAAATCATTAAACTTTCTTGTAGATACAGGGGCGGCCAAATCAGTGATAAATTCGACAGTGGGCATGAGAACCACTGGTAAGACAATTCCAGCCATGGGAGTAACAGGAGTAGTCCAGCACTACCCTGTTAGCAAACCAGCCGAGATTACAGTAGGGCCGTTACATACCAAGCATTCCTTTTTGCTGGCTGCATCGGCACCAACTAATCTCCTGGGAAGAGACTTATTGTGCAAAATGGGGTGCGTCATTTATTGTACTCCTGAAGGTGTATTCTTGGACATACCTGAGAATCACGCTCAGGAAGTGCGAGACATGTTAGACTCCCCATCAAAATTAATGTCACATACCATTATGACAAATAGGACTCCATCCCAAGTAGAAGAAATGACATCCCAGATACCAGAGTCACTTTGGACTAAAGATGGACAGGACACTGGATTAATGGCAAACGTAGCTCCGGTAGTTGTACAAGTAAAAGATGGTAGGATAGCTCCAAAAATCCCACAGTACCCTCTGAAGCCAGAGGTGGAGTTAGGAGTGTATCCCGTAATAGAGCGCTTGCTACAACAGGGCATTCTGGTAAGAACGTCCAGCACTGCCAATAGTCCCATCTTCCCTGTGAAAAAGAGTGGGGGGAGGGGTTACCGGCTAGTGCAGGATCTAAGGGGGATTAACAAAATAGTTGAGAGTCAGTTCCCCGTAGTGCCATATCCAGCTGTCATCCTTATGCAAATCCCTCCCACTGCGAAATTTTTCACTGTTATTGACCTCTGCTCCGCTTTCTTTTCGGTACCTCTGCACCCTGACAGCCAATATTTGTTTGCATTCACATACAGAGGAGTCCAATACACATGGACTCGATTACCACAAGGTTTCATAGACAGTCCAAGTATATTTTCCCAGGCTTTGCATGATTGTTTACAGTCTTTCCAACCAGAGAGTGGATCAGTATTAATACAGTACGTGGATGATCTACTACTGTGTTCTGATTCAGTGGAAGCATCCCTGAAGGATACGAAACAGCTCCTGTTTCATCTTTCAGACACAGGACACAAGGTTTCCAAAGACAAGTTGCAATTATGCCAAACTAAGGTAAAATATTTGGGACACTGTCTAACACAAGGACTGAGACACCTGACCGCTGATAGAATTCAAGCAATTAGAGACATGACTCTGCCACAAACCCAGCAACAGATCAGAACATTTTTAGGAATGTGTGGGTATTGCCGTAACTGGATCCCAGGGTTTTCCATTCTAGCGTTACCTTTGCAGGAGATGGTCTCCTCAAACAAACCTGATCGGATTTCGCATACAGACGAGTCCGAGATGGCATTTGAGAGACTTAAACAGTGCCTAACGCAGGCACCAGCATTAGGTATGCCAGACTATGGGAAACCCTTTGAGCTGTACGGAACAGAAAGTGCTGGTTGCGCGGCAGGCGTCTTAACCCAAAAGCACGGTGATGCCAGTAGCATACTATAGCGCTCAGCTAGATACGGTAGCGCGATCCCTCCCCACATGCTTGCGAAGCGTTGCTGCGATAGCATTGCTAGTAACGAAAAGCGAAGATGTAGTGCTAGGTCACAACCTCACAATTCATACACCACATGCAGTGTCAGCCTTGCTAAATTCTGCCCAAACCAGGCACGTCTCATCAGCGCGGTTTACAAGATGGGAATTGGCACTAATGGCCCCCGTAAACATCACCATAAGGAGATGCAGTGCATTAAATCCTGCAACATATCTCCCAGGTGTGCCTGGACAGGCACAAAGAGTGGAGGATGAGAGTGGTGGGGAAGGAGAATTTAATACAAAGGAAGACACACATGATTGTATGGAATATTTGACCCAAAATTTTACCGCAAGGCCTGACATCAGTGACAACCCACTGGAAGATGTAGATCTAACTTTCTACACGGACGGTAGTTGTCACAGACAGTCAGACTCTGGAGACTTGTGTACTGGATACGCAGTCGTAGATGACCAAGGCACCATAGAAGCGGAACCGCTAGGCCCACCTCACTCAGCCCAGGTTGCTGAACTGGTCGCCCTAACCAGAGCATGTGAATTGGCTAAGGGCAAATCAGCCAATATCTACACTGACTATAGATACGCATTCGGGGTAGTCCATGATTTCGGAGCCCTATGGCGCCTCAGAAATTTCATGACGGCAGCTGGTACACCGGTAGCACATGCAGCTCACATCAAAAGGCTTCTAACAGCGATACAGGAACCCGACAGAGTGGCTGTTATCAAGTGTAAAGCACACACATATAGCCAGGACCCAGTATCACTTGGTAACAGCCGAGCAGATGAAGCTGCTAAGTTAGCAGCTGGTACCCCCAGACAGACAGACACCACACAACTGATGGTATTTAATACCATCAACACACAGAAGTTGTGTGAAATGCAAAATTTGTGTTCCACACAGGAAAAGGCAGTCTGGAAGGCAAAGGGATATGGCCAGGAGTCCTCAGGACTCTGGACGGATGGACAAGGTAAACCGGTGGCCCCCAGAGCATATCTTCCATGTTTAGCTGAGGCAGCTCACGGGCTGACTCATCTGGGCAAGGAAGGAATGTGCAAGTTGGTAAGAGCATATTGGTGCGCCCCAGGATTTTCATCTCATGCAAGTAAGAGAGCAATGTCATGCCTTACCTGTTTGAGAAAGAACATCGGAAAGGCAATACCAACAGAACCATCTCATATCCCACCTGCAGGCGGTCCTTTTCAGGTAATACAGATTGACTTTATTCAATTACCCCCTTGTCGAAATTTGAAATATGTACTTGTTTGTATAGATGTATTCTCAAATTGGGTCGAAGCATTTCCTGCGGCCACAAATACCGCTATGTTTACTGCTAAGAAAATTGTGCAGGAATTTGTATGTAGATATGGTATCCCTAGAATAATTGAAAGTGATAGGGGTACCCATTTTACAGGTGATGTCTTTCAAGGAATGTGTAAGTTGATGGGAATTGATAGCAAGCTGCACACTCCATACCGTCCACAGGCGAGTGCGAAGGTGGAAAGAGTGAACAGCACTATTAAAAATAAACTGAGCAAAGTTATGGCAGAGACAGGATTGACATGGCCAGAAGCTTTACCCATTGTACTGTACAGCATCCGAACCACTCCCAGGTCCCCTCTTAATCTGTCTCCCTTTGAAATCTTGTTTGGTCGACAACCGCATGTTATGATTAACCCTCAGGATGATTTGAAGTGTAACAATGAAGTGACTGTAAAATACTTGATTAACATGAGTAAACAGCTAAGGAATCAAAATGATAATTTGAAGTTAGTGATTCCTGATTTACCAGATAGTAATTGTCATGACATTGAACCTGGGGATTATGTAATGATACGGAATTTTCTACGCTCAGGTTGCCTTATTGACAGATGGGAAGGACCATACCAAGTCTTATTGACTAGCACTACAGCATTGAAAGTTGCCGAGAGAGAGACTTGGGTTCATTCGTCCCACTGTAAGAAGGTTGCTGATCCAGAGAGGTCCCGTGATAAGGAACAGACGGTAGAGGAAGTTGTATCACTGGAGTGTCTGTTCCAGGAGGACTGAGGCGACACCTGAGCATCGAGAATCACAAGATCAAAAGCAGTTGTCGATCCCCCGTTTCCCTTTTATTGTTTTTCTCCACTTCCCATCCCCTCTCCCTCAAATTATTTTTTCCCCCTTCTCATTCTTCTTCGTTTCCTCCTAAGATGGACTTGCCTCAAGAGACTGTGATCCGGATTTTCCTGTTGACCATGATGTTGACCAGAGCAGTCTGTTCCGGCGAGAGTACCATGGAGTTCGAGAGAGGTTCAGGAATGGGTTCTGATGACAGAGATGGAGGCGTAGTTTCCCAAGAACAACATAATCAACAAGCAAAGGCGAGTATCAGAAAACGATCCGATAGCATTGACCATAGAAGGAATTGTGAAGGATTGTTAGCTGAGGAAAACTGTATCTGTAGGCTCTGTGACAATGTGGTTGAGGATGGGTGCATCAAGAAATGCCAATCCAGTTTTAATATCCACATGGACCGGCATCCCTTGAGTGACTATCACTCTTTAGTGGGTAGTGTGTTAAATCAAACAGATTGTTGGGTATGCTCTCAAGTACCTCAAGGTCATAGCAAATCAGGACTAGTACCATTTCCTTTAACGATAGGGGAGGTACTTGAGCTAAGTGGTGGGAGGCCGGTGGACAGGAGGTTTAATATCTCCAGTCCTCCTAGTTTGAAGCTCCACCATTATCATGTGGATAGATCCCTAATATGTTTTAACATTTCCAATCCCCGAAAGCCGGGAAATTGGGAAGTGTCATGGAGTAACCAAACCATGACCTTTTCATATAGAGCAGATAGAATGCCGACAGATACAGAGCTTATACGCCACATAGCCAGTAGAGGAAAATCTTTCCGATATAGGTATACCCTAGGAAGTACAATTACGAGAGTTGGAGAGGTATCACCAGGATACTGTGCACATATCGTACAAGCTGATACGTGTACTAGACAGATGGGAGAATTAGGGTTAGGAGATTTCACATGGAAGATGTGTAATATGGTTATGTCCTACTCCGTCCCATATGTTCTCCCCGATGATGCATATTTCATATGCGGGAGAAAGGCGTATAAGTGGCTTGCCCCAAACTCTGAAGGATTGTGTTATATTGGAAAAGTACTGCCTGAAGTAATGACTGTATCACATGCCAAAATGAAAGATATACACCGTGTTGCCCAAGCTCCTTATACTCACACCCACTACGAGCACGTAGTTAAACGGCACCTGATAGAAAGAACAGAGCATCCGGCCTCTGACATGATCCATGAATCCACCGGGATTGTTTCTACTTGCGTTAGACATCACTCGCACCGCCAGAGGAGTGTTGAATTATAAATACATATCTGCGCTCGCAAATTTGTTAGACAATATCACAGAAATGTATGATGACACTTTTAGGTATACTGGAAGAGAGCTTCAAGCTTATAAAACAGAACTGGTTCAGCATAGAATGGTTCTCAATTATCTCACGGCAGTAACAGGTGGATATTGTGTCACACTGGCAACGCAGTACGGCGTGAAATGTTGCACATATATTACAAATAGTACCGAGGACCCGGTCGAGGTCATAGACCAAAAGATGGACGATATTCTCCAATTGAAGTGGGAATTTCGCAGGAGACACAATCTCACCCTTGCTGCTGTGAGTAATGAGCTGACTGGTTGGGTGTCATGGTTGAACCCGCGAAATTGGTTCTCTGGTTTAGGAGAATGGGCTCAAGGAGTCATAATGAATGTAGGGAAGTTTCTTCTATGTATCTTAGGTGTTGTCATAACGATTGGCTTGATATTTAGATGCGGTCAGGCTTTAATAAAGTGCAAACGAAGTACCAGGGTGATGAGTTTAAGGAGTGAGGAAATTGTAATTCCAATGGATTTGATTTATGACCCAAATGTAGAAACAATGATGTGATGAAAATGCGATTTCTACGGTCCGTTTCTTTCACCTGTGTTTTCCGTTTTCTCCAAGGTAAAAAGACCCACTTTTGACGAGGAATTTGATGATCCTGTATACAGACAACTGATGGATTAAAGAAGAAGTTTTGACAACCTTATACACAGATATTTGATGAACTTTGCCATAGACCCCCAGTTTCCCTAGAAATTTTAAAATTAC